>NC_057803.1:202193989-202363732 GCF_018294505.1 Triticum aestivum | reverse complement strand
CGTGCCCCCCTACCTCGTGGCTTCCCTGTTGGTTGCTTGACATAGGGTCCAAGTCTCTTGGATCTTGTTCGTTCTAAAAATCACATTCCCGAAGGTTTCATTCCGTTTGGACTCCGTTTGATATTCCTTTTTTTCGAAACCCTAAAATAGGCAAAAAACAGCAATTCTGGGCCGGGCCTCCGGTTAGTAGGTTAGTCCCAAAATAATATAAAAGTGGATAATAAAGCCCAATAATGTCCAAAATATAAGATAATATAGCATGGAGCAATAAAAAAATTATAGATACGTTGGAGACATATCAGAGGCATGCACGTGCATCAGCGACCTTGCGCACTACATCGAGTTCCAGCAGGAGGAGGAGGAGCGCCTTGTCGAGCATGCAAAGAGCCTTACCGCAACTGTGGCTGCAGCACACGCCGACGCAGAGGTTAGTAATCAAGAGATCTATGAGCAGTCCAGCCGCTTTGAGAGGGATCATCTGGAGCGGCAGTGGGCGTTCGAGCTGGCGAGCATCGCTGAACGTGCACCAGCGGCAGGCACCATATTGGTCCAACTCGTCGGTAGGCTCCTCCTCCTCCTTTGCCTCATACTGAGCGGGTGAGCGCGCTCGGTAGACGAGAGGCTACCGGAAGTAGCACAAAGCCCCTCTGTGGTAGTAGTAGTATTTAGGGGCTATTTTGTTCAGTTCATCTGACTATAGATGTGTGGTCGAATTGTACACGTACTTAAAATTAGCTAGTATATATAGTTGAACTAGCTATTTCAGTACGTGGTTGGCAACAATTGGGGATAAGTTTGGTCGGTTCAGCTGTCGAGTTGAACTATTTGTGTAAATTAACAATGACTGCTTAATGTATGAATGAAATCTATGCTTAATTACTGAATTTTAGTTGCAAAAATTAGATAGTGCTAATAATTTCTAGCTGCATATTTTGACAAATCGCAGTGTTACAAGTATTGAAAAATGGAAATGTTACTAGAACAACAAATGTAAATCTTTCCAGTTTGACAAATGGGAACATACCCAATATGACAGATGCAAATCCTACCAAATTGTTTGTACGTGGTTGCACACGGGTCATCCAAAACAACCGTTTGCATTGAAGGGATGTATAAATCCTGCATTGCTCTCACTTTGCATACGGGAGATCTATCTAAAACGTTTGTGATCAAGAGCTGCAGAAATCCTGCTCGGCACATTTTCCATTGGCTTCCTAGGGAAGTTGTCGGTTTGCATACGAGTGTTCTAACTAAAATGTTCGTGACGAGTGTTTTATATTTAAAAAGCGAATTAAACCACGGCTTGGGTGCCATGAATGGAGAGGATACGAGCAAGGCAGGCAGCCATGGAAGTCAAAGGGCTCGCTTCCCAGTGAGCCTGCGTAGCGTACAGCTTGCACACTTCCCGGTGAGCCTGCGCACTCGAGGACAGCTTGGACGCCTCTTGATACGTCCATTTTGCATCATGCTTTTATATCGATATTTATTGCATTATGGGCTGTTATTACACATTATGTCACAATAGTTATGCCTATTCTCTCTTATTTTACAAGGTTTTGATACGTCTCCAACGTATCTATAATTTTTGATTGCTCCATGCTATATTATCTACTGTTTTAGGCAATATTGGGCTTTATTTTCCACTTTTATATTATTTTTTGGACTAACCTATTAACCGGAGGCCCAACCCAGATTTGCTGTTTTATGCCTATTTCACTGTTTCGAAGAAAAGGAATATCAAACGGAGTCGAAACGGAACGAAATCAACTGGAGAAGTTATTTTTGAAATGAAAGCCACCAGATAGACTTGGACTCCACGTCAGGAGATACGGGAGGTGCTCACAAGGGTGGGGGGTGCCCCCCTGCCTCATGGGGCCCTCGTGGCTCCCCTGATGTACTTCTTCCAGCTATATAACTCCACATACCCTAAAACTTCCAGAAGAGAGAATAGATCGGGAGTTCTGCCGCCAGAAGCCTCCGTAGCCACCAAAAGCCAATCTAGACCCGTTCCGGCATCCTGCCGGAGGGGGCAATCCCTCTCCGGTGGCCATCTTCATCATCCCGGTGCTCTCCATGACGAGGAGGGAGTAGTTCTCCCTCAGGGCTGAGTGTATGTACCAGTAGCTATGTGTTTGATCTCTCTCTCTCTCGTGTTCTTAAGATGATACGATCTTGATGTATCGCGAGCTTTTCTATTATATTTGGATCCTATGATGTTTCTTTCCCCCTCTACTCTCTTGTAATGAATTGAGTTTCCCCTTTGAAGTAATCTTATCAGATTGAGTCTTTAAAGATTTGAGAACACTTGATGTATGTCTTGCCGTAGGTATCAGTGGTGACAATGGGATATCACGTGATTCACTTGATGTATGTTTTGGTGATCAAATTGCGGGTTCCGCCCATGAACCTATGCATAGGGGTTGGCACACGTTTTTGTCGTGATTCTCCGGTAGAACTTTGGGGCACTCTTTGAGGTCCTTTGTGTTGGTTGAATTGGTGAATCTGAGATTGTGTGATGCATCTCATATAATCATGCCCACGATACTTGAGGTGACATTGGAGTATCTAGGTGACATTAAGGTTTTGGTTGATTTGTATCTTAAGGTGTTATTCTAGTACAAACTCTAGGGCTGTTTGTGACACTTATAGGAATAGCCCAACGGATTGATTGGAAAGAATAACTTTGAGGTGGTTTCGTACCCTACCATAATCTCTTCGTTCGTTCTCCGCTATTAGTGACTTTGGAGTGAGTCTTTGTTGCAGGTTGAGGGATAGTTATGTGATCCAATTATGTTATTATTGTTGAGAGGAGTTACACTAGTGAAAGTATGAACCTAGGCCTTGTTTCCTAGCATTGCAATACCGTTTACACTTACTTTTACCATTAGTTACCTTGCTATTTTTATTATTTCAGACTACAAATACCTTTATCTACTATCCATATACCACTTGTATCACCATCTCTTCACCGAACTAGTGCACCTATACAATTTGACATTGTATTGGGTGTGTTGGGGACACAAGAGACTCTTTGTTATTTGTTGTAGGGTTGCTTGAGTGAGACCATCTTCATCCTATGCCTCCTACGGATTGATAAACCTTAGGTCATCTACTTGAGGGAAATTTGCTACTGTCCTACAAACCTCTGCACTTGGAGGCCCAACAACGTCTACAAGAAGAAGGTTGTGTAGTAGACATCAAGATCTTTTCTGGCGCCGTTGTCGGGGAGGTGAGTGCTTGAAGGTATATCTTTAGATCTTGCAATCGAGTCTTTTAGTTTCTTGTTTTATCACTAGTTTAGTTTATAAAAGAAAACTATAAAAAATGGAATTGAGTTTGTCTCATACGCTTCACCTTTTAATATCTTTCGTGAGTATGATGGAAATGAAAGTTGTTCTCAAGTGCTAGAGGAAGAAATCTATAAAATGTTTGGCACTAAATATTTGAATGATGAGCATGATTGCAATGTTGTTAGTATGAATTCCTTGAATATCCTTGATGCTAATGATATGCAAAGCCACAAGCTTGGGGAAACTATGTTTGATGAAGATGATATGTTTTGTCCCCCAAGTTTTGATGAGCAAATTTATTATGATGAAAGCTTGCCTCCTATCTATGATGATTATTGTGATGGCACGTATTCTTTAAAGAATAATGATAACAATGAAACTTGTCATCTTGATTTAAATTTTCAATCCCATGATAGTTACTTTGTTGAGTTTGCTCCCACTATTATTCATGAGAAGAATTTTGCTTATGCGAAGAGTAATAAAATTTCTATGCTTGTAGATCATGAAAAGAATGCTTTAGGTGCTGCTTATATTGTTGAATTAATTCATGATGCTACTGAAAATTATTATGAGGGAGGAACATATGCTTGTAGGAATTGCAATAATATCAAGTTTCCTCTCTATGTGCTTAAAATCTTGAAATTATGCTTGTTTTGCTCTCCTATGCTAGTTGATTATTGTTCCCACAAGTTGTTTGCTCCCAAAATCCCTATGCATAGGAAGTATGTTAGACTTAAATATGCTAGTCATATTCTTCATGATGCTCTCTTTATGTTTCAATCTTTATCTTTTATGTGAGCATCATTGAAATCATCATGCCTAGCCAGGGGCGTTAAACGATAGCGCTTGTTGGGAGGCAACCCAATTTTATTTTTGTCCCTTGATTTTTGTTCCTGTTTAGTAATAAATAATTCATCTAGCCTCTGCTTAGATGTGGTTTTATTCTTTTAATTAGTGTTTGTGCCAAGTAGAACCTTTGGGAAGACTAGGGGAAAGTCTTGTTGATCATGCTGTAAAAAACAGAAACTTTAGCGCTCACGAGAACAGCTGCCATTTTTATTTGGACAGCGATATTTAGTTAATTATTTTTGCAGATTATTAATAGATAAATTCCTCAGTTCCAGCAATTTATTTGAGAATTTTATGAGTTCCATAAGTATACGTTTGATTTACATTACTACAGACTGTTCTGTTTTTGACAGATTCTGTTTTTCATGTGTTGTTTACTTATTTTGATGAATTTATGGCTAGTAAAATAGTTTATAAACCATAGAGAAGTTGGAATACAGTAGGTTTAACACCAATATAAATAAAGAATGAGTTCATTACAGTACCTTGAAGGGGTGATTTATTTTCTTATACTAACAGAGCTTACGAGTTTTCTGTTAAGTTTTGTGTTGTGAAGTTTTCAGGTTTTGGGTAAGGATTCGATGGACTATGGAATAAGGAGTGGCAAGAGCCTAAGCTTGGGGATGCCCAAGTCACCCCAAGGTAATATTCAAGGACAACCAAGAGCCTAAGCTTGGGGATGCCCCGGAAGGCATCCCCTCTTTCGTCTTCGTTCATCGGTAACTTTACTTGGAGCTATATTTTGATTCGCCACATGCTATGTGTTTTGCTTGGAGCGTCAATTTATTTTGTTAGGATTTGCTTGCTGTTATTTAGAATAATGTTTTGCATCTTTTATTTCAATAAAAGTGGCATTGATAGCCTTTACTATGCCTATGTTACAAGTATACATGTTGCTGTTTGAAAACAGAAAGTTTACCGCTGTTGCAATAAATCCCTAGAAAAGTCAGAATGTGATAAAATGTTGAAACCTTTTGTCGAGGGAAACTGATCCTCGAACACCTATGGGGCCGGCGGACCGGGCCCCTTTTGGTTCGGTGGGGGGCGGAGATCGCACGAAGAGTAGATCGAGGCGAAGCACACGAGCAGTTTACCCAGCTTCGGAGCTCTCCGGAGAGATAACACTCCTACTGCTGCTTGTCTGGTTGTATTATCTTGTGTTCTTGCTCTCGAGAGAGAGCGTGGTGTTTTCTGGGCTACGAATGAATTGAAGCGAACTGTCCGAACCCCCTCTATGTTGCGCATGCGCCTCCTTTTATACGCTAAAGGGGTCACCGACAGGTGGCAACGCAGAGGAGGGTATAAACGTAAAAAGTGAGGTGGTTGGTACAGTTGCTTGTACAGTGCACCCTACCTAACCCTGACGGCAGGGGACAAGGGCATTAAAGGCCCATCTGAGTCGCCCAAATAGTGCAGAAAAGGACCGTTAGGGGCGCCACCGTTCGCCACGATGGCGATCTTGTCAGCTTCGCATGCCACTGTGCACCGCTGGCTGCACAGCCTCCCGCCAAGCGCGCCTGGAGAGGCCCCCAGAGCGACACGTTGGTGGATGCGCTGGAGCACGGGCACAGAGTGGTTGCCTGCTGCGGCAAGCGCCTTGCCGCTGTTGTTATCTTGTCGGGTCCGGAAGCTCGTCGCTCTCCGGGCCTCGAGGTACCTTGGTTGGTCTTCCCGGCAAACTCCTGTTGCCAGGGCCTTGTTGCCTTGCCGGAGCACGTGGCGCGTCGCGGCAAGTTCCTTGGAGTGCCTTGGTTGGCCTTCCCGGCAAGCTCCTCTTGTCGGGGCCTTGTCTCCTGAGCTTAAATAGTTTGTTCTTGAATGGCTCCAAGGGAACCTTGGAGGATCTTGGCGTTCGCCCGGCAAGCCTTGCTGCAGGGTGCTGCAACTGCCCGTGCACAAGTTCGGGGTACTAGGGTACCCCTATTCTAGTACTATGCTTTTGTCCCTCTTCCCGGCAAATACACTTCAATTTCACACCGTTGAGTCTTCTTCTGTATAGTATGCTATCGACAAACTGGTACATACTTGACTGCCGGGCTACTCTTTCCGCTTCTTCTTGCTCTTCGGGAAGTTCTCCTGTTAGAAGGAATGTACAATCTGCTGTGCCCATGTTGGAGCTTGTGGCTCGACAACAAGGACTAAAGGCACATCTGCGGCTGCGGGAACATCCGCTTCTACGGCAAGGACTTGCGGTCCTGCCGGAGCTTGATGTTCCCCGGCAAGCTTGCCGGAGCAAGACTTGTCGGGAGCGTCTGCTTCAACAGAACAAACCATAAGGTTTGCCAGAGCAGACTGCCCCTCAGCATCCTTGGTGTTGATCTTGGGGACTTTCTTGGCGGCGGCTTCGGGGAGCTCTGCCGGAAAGTAGTCGCCAGAAACCAACTTCCTCTTCTTGCTTTGTCCAGTTGAGGGTGTTACGGATGGTTGAGTCAACTTGAGCACAAAGATCCCTGGTTCCACAGGTAACTTTAGTGCGGCGCACTTTGACAGGCCATCAGCAATGTCATTCTGAGCTCTCGGGATATGTTCCATCTGTAGGCCGTCAAAGTGCTCTTCTAGCTTCCTCACTTCATTAACATATGCTTCCATCAATGGACTCTGGTAGTTCTTGTTCACTTGGCGGACGACAAGCTGTGAGTCACCCCTGACAATGAGCTTATTGATCCCAAGGTCTGCTGCGATTCTGAGACCGGCAAGCAATCCTTCATACTCTGCAGTATTGTTGGTTGCTTGCTCCTTGGGAAAGTGCATCTGGACTACGTACTTGAGGTGCTCTCCGGTGGGTGCGACAAGCAGCACGCCCGCACCAGCGCCTTGCAGCGAGAAGGCACCGTCAAAGTACATCAGCCACTCTCTGCTTGCCTCTTTGACGGGGATGCTCGTCTCTGGAATTTCTTCATCTGGGGTTGGTGTCCACTCTGCTATGAACTCTGCCAATGCTCTGCTTTGGATAGTTGAAGTGCTCCCAAATTTGAGGCCAAAGCTTGACAGTTCCAGCGCCCACTCGACAATCCTGCCTGTTGCTTCTGGATTATGCAGTATCCTCTTCAGCGGAAAGCGAGTGACGATTGTGATTTCATGTGCTTGGAAGTAATGGCGCATCTT
Organism: Triticum aestivum; assembly: GCF_018294505.1. Classification (NCBI taxonomy): domain Eukaryota; kingdom Viridiplantae; phylum Streptophyta; class Magnoliopsida; order Poales; family Poaceae; genus Triticum; species Triticum aestivum. The sequence continues at coordinate 202,356,488 of NC_057803.1, read as the reverse complement.
TCTCGAGGCCATGAGGAGGCCGAAAAGCAACTTCTGCACACCAGAGTACCTTGATCTAGCCCCCTGCAGAAGGGAACTGACAAAGTAAACTGGACGCTGCACCATTGTCTTCTGCATCTTATCATGCTCCTGCGCAGATCCATCTTTGTCGGGACCAGAGCTTGTCGGCGAAGCCCTCTGCTTGTCGCTGGATGCATCTGCCGTGGTTGCTGGCTCATCATCTGCCTCTCTCTCCGCCACTAACGCAGCACTAACCACTTGATTGGTTGCCGCTATATACAACAGCAACTTCTCTTGCGGCTTAGGTGCGACAAGTGTTGGAGTGGAGGACAGGTATCTCTTCAAGTCCTGCAGCGCAGCCTCCGCCTCCGGAGTCCATTTCATTGGACCTGCCTTTTTCAAAATTTTGAAAAATGGCAGGGCGCGCTCAGCAGATCTAGAGATAAACCCGCTGAGAGCAGCCACGCAACCAGCAAGCCTTCGTACATCCTTGACGCGCTTTGGTGCTTCGATCTGCTCAATGGCCTTGATCTTGTCGGGATTGGCTTCAATTCCCCGCTGAGACACGAAGAACCCGAGAAGCTTGCCGGAAGGGACTCCAAACACGCACTTCTCGGGGTTAAGCTTGAGGTTGATCTTGCGCAGATTTGCAAATGTCTCGTCTAAATCTTGAATCAGGGTCGCCCTGTTCTTGCTCTTGACCACTATGTCATCCATGTAGGCTTCCACATTTCTGTGCATCTGCGGCTCAAAAGCGTGGTGGACTACCCTTGCGAATGTTGAACCGGCATTCTTCAAACCGAAAGGCATCCGTACGAAGTAGTACGTGCCACACGGGGTGATAAATGCGGTTTTCTCTTCATCCTCTTCTGCCATGAAGATCTGATGGTATCCTGAGTATGCATCAAGAAATCAAAGCATATCACATCCGGCTATGGAGTCAACAATCTGGTCAATGCACGGCAAGGGAAATGGGTCTTTGGGACAAGCTTTATTAACATCAGTGAAGTCAATACAAAGTCTCCATTTCCCGTTAGCCTTGCGCACAACAACAGGATTGGCCAACCACGTGGGATGGAGCACTCCTCTGACAAGGCATGCTGCTTCCAACTTCTTTATTTCTTCTGCGATGAATTCTTGGCACTCCACTGCCTGCTTCCTGACTCTCTGCTTGACGGGCCGCGCATGAGGATAGACGGCAAGGTGGTGCTCAATTACTTTCCTGGGAACACCGGGGATATCAGACGGTTGCCATGCAAACACGTCGACATTCGCCCGCAGGAAAGCAACGAGCGCGCTTTCCTATTTGGGGTCAAGAGTGGCGCTGATGGTGAAGGTACCACCAGCGCCATCCTCCTTGGCGGACACCTTCTTGGTCTCAGGTGGAGCTGCCATTGCCTTCTTACACTTGCCGGTGGAGCTCGATGGTGCGTCCTCGACGGTAGCGCAGCACTCCGAAGAGGTGCGCTTGCCGGAGTGGGCATCAGGGCTCTTGCCGGACTTGGTCTTCTTCTTCCCCCCGGGAGCTTCAGCGGCAAGTGTCCTGCGTTCTGCTGCGGCTGCTGCTTCCCGGTAAATCTTGTCGGCACAGATAAGAGCATCCTTCTTGTCGCCAAGGACATAGATGACACTTATCGGGCCTGGCATTTTCAGTACGTTGTACGCATAGTGAGAGGCTGCCATGAACTTGGCGAGTGCCGGACGGCCAAGGATTCCATTGTAAGGTAATGGAAAGTCGGCAACATCAAACGTGACCCTCTCAGTCCTGAAGTTCAGCTCGCTGCCAAATGTTACCGGCAACGTGATCTTTCCCTTCGGCTTGCTCCTTCCCGGGTTGATTCCTTGAAATGTACCGGTCTCTTCAAGCTCGCTGTCAGGGATCTGGAGTTTCTGGAGCACCACGGAGGAGATCAGGTTCAAGCCGGCCCCGCCATCAACTAGCATCTTAGTGACCTTGAGGTTGCGGATTCTTGGTGAAACCAGCATCGGCAAGCACCCGACCGCAGTTATGCGATCAGGGTGGTCCTCAATGTCAAAGATGATAGGCGCACCGGACCATTTCAGAGGCTTGCGTGACTCGACGGGTGGTTCTGCTGCATTAACTTCCCGCACCCACTGCTTGAGCTGGCGGTGCGAAGCATGTAGAGAAGCACCACCGTCAATGCACAGGACCTCTGTGGCTTTCTGGAACTCCTGCTCATCAGTCTCCTCATCATCCATGTCTTCATCATCGTCGTCATCTTCATCCTTGTCGCGGCCGCGAGGAGGTCTGTCTCCTTGCCGCTGCTTGGCCTTGCCGCGGCGTCCTCCTTGGCCGGGACGTTGCTTGCCGGATCCCCCAGCACCTTCCTGGGCCTTCTCCTTGTCGCGCCGCTCGTATTCAGCTTTCTGTTGCTCAACAAGGTGTTCGACTTTTTTACAGTTCTGGAGATCATGGCCCTTGGTGCGGTGGATCTTGCAATACTGCTTGTTGGTGCCGTCCTGCTTGTTGGCGACCGCCACCTCCACGGCAACCTCCTTGCCGGAGTCACCAGCTTTGGCTTCCTTGGCGCCGCCACCGTTGCCGGACTGCTCAACAACTAGCACTTCTTTGCCTTTCCTCCTTCTGTTGTTCCGCCGCCGGTTTTTCCTTGGCGGGGTAGCATCCTCACTGTCAGATCCTCCCGCTCCTATATTCTCTCCGGGGAGTCTCCTTCCTTCCTCAGCACGTGCACACTTGTCGGCTAGTGCATATAACTCACTGACGTCCCTGATCTTGCACATCGCCATTTCCTCCCGCATCCTGCGGTTCCGCACGTTCTGATGGAACGCGCTGATCACCGCGGCAGGGTAGACGTCTGGGATGTTGTGCTGCACACTGCTGAATCTCTGAATGTACTTGCGCAGGGGCTCTCCTTCCTTCTGGGCGAGCAGATGAAGATCACTCTCCTGTCCATGAGGCTTGTGTCCGCCTGTGAAGGCGCCGACAAACTGATGGCACAGGTCAGCCCAAGAGGATATTGAGTTGTCCGGCAAGTGCATGAGCCAGGATCTGACATTGGGCTTGAGCACCAGCGGGAAGTAGTTGGCAAGGATCTTGTCATCCCGTCCCCGGCAGCCTGCACCGCGATGGTGTAGATGCTGAGGAACTCTGACGGATGTGTCTTGCCGTCGTACTTCTCCGGTACGTCTGGCTTGAAGTTCTTCGTGCCGGGCCACTGGACTTGCCGTAGCTCACGAGTGAACGCATGGCAACCTGCCGCGTACGGCAGATCGCCTGGTTCCCCTGGCGCATGCATGTCAACAAAGGGCCCAGCGCGCCTGTCGGATTGACGTCGCGCTTCTCTTCGGCGCTCAATGCGAGTTCGAGCATCTTCTTGTTGTCGATCATGAAGAACTTGGCGCTGATCTCGACGAGCTCGCGGATCCGACGATGCCATGGAGTGGCTGTCGAGGTGGATCCGGCGAGTCGGCGATCTTGGCCTTCGGGGCGGTGATTGCATGGTAGTTGCACCTCCGTCCGTTTCGTCGCCACCGGCTCGCGTCCGGCAACCCTGCCGCGGCGGCGACGCGCTCGGCCGCCGTGGAGTGTCGCCGTCGGCATAGCCGATGAGACTCTGAATGGTGGCCCTCCATTTGTCGATCTTGTCCGATGTCGGAGGGTAATCTAGGAGAAGTTGAGCTCGCGCGAAAGCTTCTGCTGGAGTGGTGGGTGGCAGTGGCGGACGACGCGAGGAGCGGGACGTGCTCGAACTTCTAACTATGTTAGAAGGAGCAGTATCCCGTCCAGGCGACCGTGCCCCGCTCGTGCCGACATGCTGGCGTGCATGCTGGTCTTGAGCGCCCTAGGATCCACCAGCTTGGTCTTGGCCTATCATGCGTATGGCACTGCTAGTGCCATGACGCTGTTGATCTTGCGCCTCCTGAGAGCGGCGTGGGACATGTACAGTCGCCGAGGTTTGTGAAGCCTTGTCCTTGGACCTGGCAGCATCATGAGCTTCTTTGTCGACGTCCATTCTTCCGCCGGCGTCCATTCCATCACCCGTTTGCTCCAACGGTGGCGGAAGTGCCGTGGACAGAGAGGCTGCCGCCGAAGTCTTCTTCTTCGGTGGCATGTTGATGAAGGGAATGAAGATCTAGCTCGCGTGAACGCCGGATCGGATTCACATAATATCGACGCCCCCTACCCGGCGCGCCAAAGATGTCAGGGGAAACTGATCCTCGGACACCTATGGGGCCGGCGGACCGGGCCCCTTTCGGTTCGGCGGGGGGCGGAGATCGCACGAAGAGCAGATCGAGGCGAAGCACACGAGCAGTTTACCCAGCTTCGGAGCTCTCCGGAGAGATAACACTCCTACTGCTGCTTGTCTGGTTGTATTATCTTGTGTTCTTGCTCTCGAGAGAGAGTGTGGTGTTTTCTGGGATACAAATGAATCGAAGCGAACTGTCCGAACCCACTCTACGTTGCGCATGGGCCTCCTTTTATACGCTAAAGGGGTCACCGACAGGTGGCAACACAGAGGAGGGTATAAACATAAAAAGTGAGGTGGTTGGTACAGTTGCTTGTACAGTGCACCCTACCTAACCCTGACGGCAGGGGACAAGGGCATTAAAGGCCCGTCTGAGTCGCCCAAACAGTGCAGAAAAGGACCGTTAGGGGCGCCACCGTTCGCCACGATGGCGATCTTGTCAGCTTCGCATGCCACTGCGCACCGCTGGCTGCACAGCCTCCCGCCACGCGCGCCTGGAGAGGCCCCCAGAGCGACACGTTGGTGGATGCGCTGGAGCACGGGCACAGAGTGGCCGCCTGCCGCGGCAAGCGCCTTGCCGCTGTTGTTATCTTGTCGGGTCCAGAAGCTTGTCGCTCTCCGAGCCTCGAGGTACCTTGGTTGGTCTTCCCGGCAAACTCCTCTTGCCGGGGCCTTGTTGCCTTGCCGGAGCGCGTGGCGCGTCGCGGCAAGTTCCTTGGAGTGCCTTGGTTGGCCTTCCCGGCAAGCTCCTCTTGCCGGGGCCTTGTCTCCTGAGCTTAAATACTTTGTTCTTGAATGGCTCCAAGGGAACCTCGGAGGATCTTGGTGTTCGCCCGGCAAGCCTTGCCGCGGGGTGCTGCAACTGCCCGTGCACAAGTTCGGGGTACTAGGGTACCCCTATTCTAGTACACCGACACCTTTTGAATATTAAGCTCTGATAAATTTACTACAGTGGGAATTTTCTTTCATAATTTTTGGAGCTAGGTAAGTATGGATGTTGCAGCATTCTTTACAGACTATCCTGTTTAGGCAGATTGCTGTTATGTTTGCATATGTTTGCTTCTTTAATGATTCTATTTGAGGATAGGACTATTAAATATGCAGAGGCATTTAGTATGCAATGTTTAATAATAATTTTAGTGATTTGCTACAGTAGAGTATGATAAGGTTTTTGCAATGGTTTATACTAACTTATCTCACGAGTCCTTGTTGAGTTTTGTGTGGATGAAGCTTTTGAGATTTAGGGAGACCTTGATATGAGAGGAATTAAGGAGACACAAAAGCTCAAGCTTGGGGATGCCCAAGGCATCCCAAGATAATATTTCAAGAAGTCTCAAGCATCTAAGCTTGGGGATGCCCCGGTTGGCATCCCACCTTTCTTCTTCAACAATTATCGGTTAGTATTGGTTGATCCTAAGTTTTTGTTCTTCACATGATGTTTGCCATTCTTAGAATGTCATTTTATTTTGCTTTGCTTGCTGTTTGAATAAAGTACCAAGATCTGAAATTATTAAATGTTAGAGAGTCTTCACATAGTTGCATAATTATTCGACTACTCATTGATCTTCACTTATATCCTTCGGAGTAGTTTGTTGTTTGCTCTAGTACTTCACTTATATATTTTAAAGCATGGTGGTAGTTTTATTTTGAAGAAATAGATGAACTCTCATGCTTCACTTATATTATTTTGAGAGTCTTAAATATCATGGTAATTTGCTTAAAATCCTAATATGCTAGGTATACAAGATTAATAATAAAACTTTCTTACGAGTGTGTTGAATACTATGAGAAGTTTGATGCTTGATAATTGTTTTGAGATATGAGGATGGTGATATTAGAGTCATGCTAGTTGAGTGGTTATGAATTTGAGAAATACTTGTGTTGAAGTTTGTGATTCCCGTAGCATGCACGTATTGTGAACCGTTATGTGATGAAGTCGGAGCATGATTTATTTATTGATTGTCTTCCTTATGAGTGGCGGTCAGGGACGAGCGATGGTCTTTTCCTACCAATCTATCCCCCTAGGAGCATGCACGTAATACTTTTCTTTGATAACTTGTAGATTTTTGCAATAAGTATATGAGTTCTTTATGACTAATGTTGAGTCCATGGATTATACGCACTCTCACCCTTCCACCCTTGTTAGCCTCTCTAGTACCGCGCACCTTTCGCCGGTACCATAAGCCCACCATTTACCTTCCTCAAAACAGCCACCATACCTACCTATTATGACATTTCCATAGCCATTCCGAGATATATTGCCATGCAACTTTCCATCATTACGTTCATCATGACACATTCATCATTGTCATATTGCTTAGCATGATCATGTAGTTGACATAGTATTTGTGGCAAAGCCACTGTTCATAATTCTTTCATACTTGTCACTCTTGATTCATTGCATATCCTGGTACACCGCCGGAGGCATTCATATAGAGTCATACTTTGTTCTAGTATCGAGTTGTATCATTGAGTTGTAAATAAATAGAAGTGTGATGATCATCATTCAATAGAGCGTTGTCCCCAAAAAAGGCCAAATAAAAAAAAGAAAGGACAAAATAAATAAATAAATAAATAAAAGGGGCAATGCTACTATACTTTTACCACACTTGTGCTTCAAAGTAGCACCATGATCTTCATAGTAGAGAGTCTCTCATGTTATCACTTTCATATACTAGTGGGAATCTTTCATTATAGAACTTGGCTTGTATATTCCAATGATGGGCTTCCTCAAAATGCCCTAGGTCTTCGTGAGCAAGCAACTTGGATGCACACCCTCTAGTTTCTTTTGTTGAGCTTTAATATACTTATAACTCTAGTGCATCCGTTGCATGGCAATCCCTACTCACTCACATTGATATCTATTGATGGGCATCTCCATAGCCCGTTGATATGCCTAGTTGATGTGAGACTATCTTTTCCCTTTTTGTCTTCTCCACAACCACCATTCTATTCCACCTATAGTGCTATATCCATGTCTCACGCTCATGTATTGCGTGAAGATTGAAAAAGTTTGAGAACATCAAAAGTATGAAACAATTGCTTGGCTTGTCATCGGGGTTGTGCATGATTTAAATATTTTGTGTGGTGAAGATGGAGCATAGCCAGACTATATGATTTTGTAGGGATAACTTCCTTTGGCCATGATATTTTGAGAAGACATAATTTCTTAGTTAGTATGCTCGAAGTATTATTGTTTTTATGTCAATATTAAACTTTTGTCTTGAATCTTATTGATCTGAATATTCATGCCACAATTAAGAAGAATTACATTGAAATTATGCCAAGTTGCACTCCGCATCAAAAATTCTGTTTTTATCATTTACCTACTCAAGGACGAGCAGGAATTAAGCTTGGGGATGCTTGATACATCTCCAACGTATCTATAATTTTTGATTGCTCCATGCTATATTATCTACTGTTTTACGCAATATTGGGCTTTATTTTCCATTTTTATATTATTTTTGGGACTAACCTATTAACCGGAGGCCCAGCCCAGATTTGTTGTTTTATGCCTATTTCAGTGTTTCGAAGAAAAGGAATATCAAACGGAGTCGAAACGGAACGAAATCAACTGGAGAAGTTATTTTTGGAAGGAAAGCCACCGGATAGACTTGGACTCCACGCCAGGAGATACGGGAGGTGCTCACGAGGGTGGGGGGCGCCCCCTCTAGGGCGCGCCCCTGCCTTGTGGGGCCCTCGTGGCTCCCCTGACGTACTTCTTCCGCCTATATAACTCCACGTACCCTAAAACTTCCAGAAGAGAGAATAGATCTGGAGTTCCGCCGCCAGAAGCCTCCGTAGCCACCAAAAGCCAATCTAGACCCGTTCTGGCACCCTGCCGGAGGGGGCAATCCCTCTCCGGTGGCCATCTTCATCATCCTGGTGCTCTCCATGACGAGGAGGGAGTAGTTCTCCCTCGGGGCTGAGGGTATGTACCAGTAGCTATGTGTTTGATCTCTCTCTCTCTCGTGTTCTTGAGATGATACGATCTTGATGTATCGCGAGCTTTGCTATTATATTTGGATCCTATGATGTTTCTTCCCCCCTCTACTCTCTTGTAATGAATTGAGTTTCCCCTTTGAAGTAATCTTATCGGATTGAGTCTTTAAAGATTTGAGAACACTTGATGTATGTCTTGTCGTGGATATCTGCGGTGACAATGGGATATCACGTGATTCACTAGATGTATGTTTTGGTGATCAATTTGCGGGTTCCACCCATGAACCTATGCATAGGGGTTGGCACACGTTTTCGTCGTGATTCTCCGGTAGAACTTTGGGGCACTCTTTGAGGTCCTTTGTGTTGGTTGAATAGATGAATCTAAGATTGTGTGATGCATATTGTATAATCATGCCCACGGATACTTGAGGTGACATTGGAGTATCTAGGTGACATTAGGGTTTTGGTTGATTTGTATCTTAAGGTGTTATTCTAGTACGAACTCTAGGGCTGTTTGTCACACTTATAGGAATAGCCCAACGGATTGATTGGAAAGAATAACTTTGAGGTGGTTTCGTACCCTACCATAATCTCTTCGTTCGTTCTCCGCTATTAGTGACTTTGGAGTGACTCTTTGTTGCATTTTGAGGGATAGTTTTCTGATCCAATTATGTTATTATTGTTGAGAGGAGTTACACTAGTGAAAGTATGAACCCTAGGCCTTGTTTCCTAGCATTGCAATACCGTTTACGCTCACTTTTACCATTAGTTACCTTGCTGTTTTTATTATTTCAGATTACAAATACCTTTATCTACTATCCATATACCACTTGTATCACCATCTCTTCGCCGAACTAGTGCACATATACAATTTACCATTGTATTGGGTGTGTTGGGGATACAAGAGACTCTTTGTTATTTGGTTGCAGGGTTGCTTGAGAGAGACCATCTTCATCCTACGCCTCCTACGGATTGATAAACCTTAGGTGATCCACTTGAGGGAAATTTGCTACTGTCCTACAAACCTCTGCACTTGGAGGCCCTACAACGTCTACAAGAAGAAGGTTGTGTAGTAGACATCAGATTTACATAAAGAGGGAGAATGCCGGCAGCTGGGATTCTGGGCTGGAAAAGGAGCAAATATTAGAGACCTATTCTGCACAGCTCCAAAAGTCCTGAAACTTCACGGAAGGCGTTTTCAGAATATATAAAATATATTGAGAGCAAGAAGTTCACCAGGGGGCCACACCCTGCCCACAAGGGTGGGGGGCGCGCCCTACACCCCTAGGCGCGCCCCCTACCTCATGGGCCCCCTGGTGGCCCTCCGATGGCCATCTTATGCTATATGGAGTCTTTCGATGAGAAAAAATCATAAGTCATCTTTTCGGACGAGACTCTACTGCCACGAGGCGGAACATTGGCGGAACCAATCTAGGGCTCTGGCGGAGCTGTTCTGCCGGGGAAACATCCCTTCGGGAGGGGGAAATCATCGCCATCGTCATCACCAACGCTCCTCTCATCGGGAGAGGGCAATCTCCATCAACATCTTCACCAGCACCATCTCCTTTCAAAACCCTAGTTCATCTCTCGTATCCAATTCTTGTCTCCAAGTCCGGAATTGGTACCTGTGGGTTGCTAGTAGTGTTAATTACTCCTTGTAGTTGATGCTAGTTGGTTTATTTGGTGAAAGATCATATGTTTAGATCCTATATGCATATTAATACCCCTCTGATTATGAACAGGAATATGCTTTGTGAGTAGTTACGTTTGTTCCTGAGGACATGGGAGAAGTCTTGCTATTAGTAGTCATGTGAATTTGGTACTCGTTCGATATTTTGATGAGATGTATGTTGTATCTCCTCTAGTGGTTTTATGTGAACGTCGAATACATGACACTTCACCATTATTTGGGCCTAGAGGAAGGCATTCATACATAATAAGTAGATGATGGGTTGGTAGAGTGACAGATGCTTAAACCCTAGTTTATGCGTTGCTTCGTAAGGGGCTGATTTGGATCCATATGTTTCATGCTATGGTTAGGTTTACCTTAATACTTTTGTTGTAGTTGTGGATGCTTGCACTAGAGGTTAATCATAAGTGGGATGCTTGTCCAAGTAAGTATAGTAACCAAGCACCGGTCCACCCACATACCAAATTATCAAAGTATCGAACGCGAATCATATGAACGTGATGAAACCTAGCTTGACAATATTCCCATGTGTCCTCGGGAGCACTTTACATCATATAAGAGTTTGTCCAGGATTGTCCTTTGCTACAAAAAGGATTGGGCCACCTTGCTGCACTTTATTTACTTTTGTTACTTGTTACTCGTTACAAATTATCCTATCACAAAACTATCTGTTACCTATTATTTCACTGCTTTCAGAGAATACCTTGCTGAAAACCGCTTATCATTTCCTTCTGCTCCTCATTGGGTTCGACACTCTTACTTATCGAAAGGACTACGATAGTTCCCCTATACTTGTGGGTCATCAAGACTCTTTTCTGGCACCGTTGCCGGGGAGTGAAGAGCCTTTGGTAGGTGGAATTTGGTAAGGAAAAATTTATATAGTGTGCTGAAATTTACTCGCACTTGTTACTATGGAAAGTAATCCTCTGAGGGGCTTGTTCGGGGTATCTTCACCCCGACCAGTAGAGCAAAGAGTTGCTCCTCAACCTACTGCACCTACAGAAAATGAAAATGTCTGCTTTGAAATTCCTTCGGGTATGTTAGAAAAACTGCTAGCTAATCCTTTTGCAGGAGATGGAACATTACATCCCGATGAGCACCTAATATATGTGGATGAAGTTTGTGGATTATTTAAGCTTGCAGGTGTACCCGGAGATGTTATTAAGAAGAAGGTCTTCCCTTTATCTTTGAAGGAAGATGCATTGACATGGTACAGGCTATGTGATGATACGGGGTCATGGAACTACAAACGATTGAAATTGGAATTTCATCAGAAGTTTTATCCTATGCATCTTGTTCATCGTGATCGCAATTATATATATATATATATATATATATATATATATATTGTCCTCGCGAAGGATAAAGCATTGCTCAAGCTTGGGGGATGCTTAAATCAATGTTATATTCATGACCCAATCATGAGCTCTCAAGAGAAATGATCATTCAAAATTTATATGCTCGGCTTTCTGATAACAATCGCACCATGCTCGATACTTCTTGTGCTGGCTCTTTTATGACAAAGACTATCGAATTCGAATGGGATTTATTGGAAAGAATTAAACGCAACTCTGAAGATTGGGACCTCGACGAAGGTAAGGAGTCAGCTATGACACCTAAGTTTGATTGTGTTAAATCTTTTATGGATACCGATGTTTTCCGTAAATTTAGCACTAAATATGGACTTGACTCTGAGATAGTAGCTTCTTTCTGTGAATATTTTGATACTCATGTTGATCTCCCTAGGGAGAAGTGGTTTAAATATCATCCTCCCATAGAAGTAAAAGTAGCTGCACCTATTAAAGTTAAAGAAAATACTATCACTTATAATGATCCTATTCGTCCTACTGCTTATGTTGAGAAACCACCTTTTCCTGTTAGGATAAAGGATCATGCTAAAGCTTCAACTGTGGTTCGTAAAAGCAATATTAGAACTTATACACCTGCTGAGCAAATTAAAGTTGAACCTAATATTGCTATTGTGAAAGATCTCTTGTCTGATAATATTGATGGGCATGTTATTCATTTCCGTGATGAGACTGCTAGAATTGCTAAACCTTGTGCTAAAGATAAACCTAGATCTTTGGTAGGCATGCCTGTTATTTCTGTTAAAATAGGAGATCATTGTTATCATGGCTTATGTGATATGGGTGCGAGTGCTAGTCCTATACCTCATGACTTATACAAAGAAATTATGCATGATATTGCACCTGCTGAGATAGAAGATATAGATGTCACAATTAAACTTGCCAATAGAGATACTATTTCACCAATTGGAATTGTTAGAGATGTTGAAGTCTTGTGTGGGAAAACTAAATATCCTTCTGATTTTCTTGTTCTTGGTTCCCCACAAGATAGCTTTTGTCCCATTATATTTGGTAGACCCTTCTTGAACACTGTTAATGCTAAGATAGACTGCAAAAAGGATGTTGTTACTATTTGTTTAGGTGATATGTCTCATGAATTTAATTTCTCTAAATTTCATAGACAACACCGTGAAGAGGAATTGTGTAGTAAAGATGAAATTATTGGTGTTGCTTCTATTGCCGTACCTCCTAGTGATCCTTTAGAACAATATTTGCTAGACCATGAAAATGATATGTTTATGAATGAAAGAAGGGAAATAGATGAAGTATTCTTTAAACAGGAACCCATCCTGAAACACAATTTGCCTGTTGAAATCCTAGGGGATCCTCCTCCACCCAAGGGTGATCCCGTGTTTGAGGTTAAACCGTTACCTGATACTCTTAAATATGCTTATCTTGATGAGAAAAAGATATATCGTGTTATTATTAGTGCTAACCTTTCAGACCATGAAGAAGAGAGATTATTGAAAACTCTAAAGAAGCACCATCCTGCTATTGGATATACTCTTGATGATCTGAAGGGCATTAGTCCCACTATGTGTCAACACAAAATAAATTTAGAGGAAGATGCCAAACTAGTTCGTGATCATCAATGACGGTGTAACGCCCCGAGACCGCTGTGCCAGGTGTCCTCTGCTTATTTGCTATTGTTGGCTTGTCATTGCTTGTGTGTCATGCATCTCATATCGTGTCGTCATGCGCATTTCATTTGCATACATGCTTGTCTCATGCATCCGAGCATTTTCCCCGTTGTCCGTTTTGCAATCCGGCGCTCCTATGTCACCCGGTGTCCCTTTCTACCTCTTTTTCATTTGCGGGTGTTAAACGTTTTCTGATTGGACCGAGACTTGCCATGCGGCCTTGGTCCGCTACCGGTAGACCGCCTATCAAGTTTCATGCCATTTGGACTTTGTTTGATACTCAAAGGTTAACCGAGGGACCGAAAAGGCCTCGTGAGTGTTGCAGCCCAACACCCTTCCAAAGTAGCCCAAAAACCCACCTAAACCTCCTCCATCATCTCGGTCGTTCGATCACGATCGCGTGGCCGAAAACTACACCTCATTTGGACTCTCCTAGCTCCCTCTACCTATAAATATCTGCTCCTCTCCCGAAATTCGCGGACGAAACCCTACCCTAACCTTCCCCCCCGCCGCCGCCGGACATTTCATCCCGCGCCGGCGGGACATGTCCGCTCGCCCGGCCACCTCACTCCGGCTTATCGGAGAGCGCCTCGTCACCGCGCCGCCGCCCAGGGCGAATCGGAGACCGCCAGCTGTCAGGTCACCGCGCCTCCTCTCTCCCGCATCCGCCGCGGCCCGCCGAGGCCCGGGTCGGGCCCTCCCTGGCCCGCGCCCGAGCGCCGCCCGTGCCTACCCCGCCGTCGCGCCGGGCCTGTGCTTCATCGCTACCCCCGCAGCCAAGTCTTCCCGCCGGCGAGCTCGCCCACTCACGCCGGTCTCCACCACCGCAGCGTGCCGCGTGCCGCCGCCTTGCACGCCGTGCGCCACCGCCTCATCGCCGCTCCACCATGCCCGCTCGCCGAAGTCGCTGCTCCGGTCGCACGGCGCCATGCCGCGCCGGATCTCGCCGCCCCGACCCGTCGGCATCCTCTCCGGCCGTCGTCTTCAACAACTCCGGCAAGTCTCCGGCGTGCCTTGGTTTCCGTGTGAGGAACCCTACATCCATTTTGGAGGGGTATATTTTTCTCTAAGTCTTTCTCTGTAACTTTTTCTAGCCCTGTTCATCATGTCATAACTCCGCATCCGTAGCTCCGTTTTGGGTGTGTAGCATATCAAAATGTTTGCCTCGACGAGTACATCATTTCATCTCATTGCATCATTTTCATTTGAGCTCATCTTGATGCCTGAAATTCTATTGGAAGAGGGCTATGTGATGAATTTGTCAGATCTGTTTCAGCAAATGACACTTTGTCATTTTTGCCATGTTTAATGTGTGCATGCTATGACCCTGAGCTCCACATGTGTTTTGTTATATGCCATGCCATCTTTACAGAGGTGCTTGCCATGTATTTTTGTGATATTTGTGGTGACTAGCACAAGCTTGCAAAGTAGCGTAATCGGTAATGCTGATTTCAGGGACTTAGAATTTCACCAAGTCCTTGTCCTAATTTTGTCGTTATGCCATATGTTCATGTTGTTTCCTAGTGATCCGTGCCTTTTTTGAGGATGATCAGTAAGGATGTTTTGTTAATATTGTGGTGATCTATCCATCCATGTCTTTGTTTGCATTTATGGAGCACCCTAGCTTCAGTCAATCGAGCTCTACTTTTGCTATATCGTGAATCCTGGCAGATTGTTGACTTGTTAGCGATTTTGCCGAGGATGTTGCTATTGATCCGTGCATGCTATGTTGTTGTTCTTGCCATGTTTAGCTTCCATGACATGTCTTCTTGATGGGTGTATGATTAGTTTGTCATGCCATGCTTTGTAATGAGTGCATCGAGCTCGTAAACATGCCTACTCGTTAACTGATTTGCATGCTCCAGTTTTTCACTAAGTCTGAGATCTGTTTATGTTTTTGCTATGTTCACATGCTTGCAAGTGTATTCTCTGATCCCTTTTGGCTCAAGGTCACTAAGGGACTTTTGTTAAGTGCTTTGAGTAGCTTCATGCCATGCCTTGATTTGCCATGTTAAGTTCCTGTAGCATGTAGTTTTCATGCTCTAAAGTGTGCTTCCTGATGATAAATTCCAGACTTGTGTTAATTTCACTAAGTCTGAAACCTGTTATCATTTGCACTTTTGCCATGCTTGTTTGAACCTGTTAGTGAGTGATTTAGTCATAGCTCAATGTTCATCTTTTGTTAAGCTTCTTGAGTGGAACCCTGCCATGTATTTTTTTCCATGTTTGAGTGTTGCAGCATATTTAACTTATTGTATTTAGATGGCTACTTGCTGATTATCGCAGACCGGTGCCATATTTGTTTTGCTTGTCATTTCCAAACCGTGCATCCGATTCCGGTGATCTTTATATCGAATTCAACCAAAATCACCTCACCTTTCCAGTGGCACTCTTGGATTTCCAAGTTGAGGCAAGGTTCAATCTTTCCTTTCCAAATCATGCATATGCATCGCATACCGCATCCCGCATATCATACCATGTTCACGTGTTGGTTGTTTACTATGTTGTGTGCTTATTTCTGGTGTTGCTTCTTCGGGTTGGTTCCGGTAACATCGTGATTGTGAGGACCCGTTCGACTACGTCTGTTTGTCTTCGTCATGGACTCGTTCTTCTTCCTTGCGGGATTTCAGGCAAGATGACCATACCCTCGAAATCACTTCTATCTTTGCTTCCTAGTTGCTCGCTCTTTTGCTATGCCTATGCTGCGATACCTACCACTTTCTTATCATGCCTCCCATATTGTTGAACCAAGCCTCTAACCCACCTTGTCCTAGCAAACCATTGTTTGGCTATGTTACCGCTTTGCTCAGCCCCTCTTATAGCGTTGTTAGTTGTAGGTGAAGATTGGAGTTTGTTCCTTGTTGCAACATGGATATTTTGTTGGGATATCACAATATCTCTTATTTAATTAATGCATCTATATACTTGGTAAAGGGTGGAAGGCTCGGCCTTATGCCTGGTGTTTTGTTCCACTCTTGCCGCCCTAGTTTCCGTCATATCGGTGTTATGTTCCCGAATTTTGCGTTCCTTACGCGGTTGGGTTATGATGGGAACCCCTTGATAGTTCGCTTTGAATAAAAACTCCTCCAGCAAGGCCCAACCTTGGTTTTACCATTTGCCACCTAGCCTTTTTCCCTTGGGTTAGGCCAGCCAAAGGGTCATCTTTATTTTAACCCCCCCGGGCCAGTGCTTGTCTAAGTGTTGGTCCGAAATGGGCAGCCTGCGGGGCCACCTCGGGGAAACTTGAGGGCTGGTTTTACTCGTAGCTTGACCTATCCGGTGTTGCCCTGAGAACGAGATATGTGCAGCTCCCATCAGGATGTCGGTGCATAAGGCGGCTTTGCTGGACTTGTTTTACCATTGTCGAAATGTCTTGTAACCGGGATTACGAGTCTGATCGGGTCTTCCCGCTAGAAGGAATATCCTTCATTGACCGTGAGAGCTTGTGATGGGCTAAGTTGGGACACCCCTGCGGGGATTTGAACTTTCGAAAGCCGTGCCCGCGGTTATGGGCAGATGGGAATTTGTTAACGTCTGGTTGTAGAAAACCTGAAGTTGACCTTAATTAAAATACATCAACCGCGTGCGTTACCGTGATGGTCTCTTCTCGGAGGGGTCCGGGAAGTGAACACGGTGTTGGAGTTATGCTTGACGTAGGTTGTTCTAGGATCACTTCTTGATCATAGTTTCTCGATCGTGCTTTGCTTTCTCTTCTCCCTCTCTTTTGCGAACAGGTTAGCCACCATATATGCTAGTCGCTTGCTGCAGCTCCACCTCATACTTTTTACCCTTCCTATAAGCTTAAATAGTCTTGATCGCGAGGATGTGGGATTGCTGAGTCCCCGTGACTCACAGATACTTCCAAAACCAGTTTGCAGGTGCCGATGTTACCGAGCAGGTGACGCAACTAAGCTCAAGGAGGAGCTCGTTGAAGATCTTGTCCTTTATGTTGTTTCATTCTAGTTGATCAGTAGTGGAGCCCAGTCGGGACGATCGGGGATCTGTGTAGCATTTGGGGTAGTCTTCTTTTATTTTGGCTCCGTAGTCGGGCCTTGATTGTATTTGGATGATGTAATGATTTATTCATGTATAGTGTGAAGTGGCGATTGTAAGCCAACTATGTATCTCTTTCCCTTATGTATTACATGGGTTGTATGAAGATTACCTCACTTGCGACATTGGTTTCAATGCGGTTGTGCCTCTAAGTCATGCTTCGACACATGGGAGATATAGCCGCATCGAGGGCGTTTCAAGTTGGTAATCAGGGCCTTCCCCGACCTTAGGAGCCCCCTGCTTGATCAAATCGCTGGCGTTATTGAGTCTAGAAATGTTTTGAGGCATTTAGGATTATATATATCGGAGGGATAGGACTTCTTTTTACTCCTCAGTCCCTTCGTCGCTCTGGTGAGGCATCCTGACGTAGAGTTTTGACTCTTCTCTTCTCAAATTTCACTAAATTTTTTTTAGGATCACGCGGGTATCTTGGAATCATTCTGATGGTTTTGTGACGAGAACATTGTTCTTGGTGCCTCCTGTCATTTAGGGGTTGTGGCAGTGTCCCGGGGAGTTGAGCTCCGAGGTGTTGTCGTCACAATTTTATCGTTGCAGTTCTGGAATACCTGAGTTTAGTTTTGCCGACATCGAAAATCTCTTTTATGCAGTTGTTGGTGAGAAAACGTCAACGCCACCCAGTATTGGGGCAGGAGTTCGGGAGTATTGCCATAACTCGTATAACGGATGCTTTTCGAAGGTTGAGGTAGACGATTTCCGAAGGTTTCTTGGTTATGTGTTGAAGGATGGATACAACTGGATGTAGGATTTGCTAGCTTTGGGTGAGATATTATGCTTCCCCTGTATCCCCAACACCTGATTGCATAACCGGAAAATTTCGGGAGTTTATAAGTGGGAATTCAAGTAGCTCTTAGGATATCTTTTTGATAGATGTATGATATGAAATTGGGGTTCGACGTCTAGTGGTCCGCCTATCCACGGTTGGTTTTACAGTGGTCTCGTTGTGTCTTAAAGAGTCCTTGGCTATGCTGACTCGGGGACGCTTCGTATGTCATGTGCACTGCCTTGTACATGATGGTGCTGTACGATCGAGCCCGTGTAGGCCCCACCATGAAAACTTCGGACGAAATCTCTATCATATGTTTGTTCCGGCTTATTCTGCAAGCCAATCCTTTGTTTTGTTTTGAGTTGTGGTTTTCGAGTTGCTTCGAAGTCAAATGTTGATTCCATACCTTCTCTAAACGGTGTTCTCATACTCCGATGTGAATACCAATCCTCATGATAATCGAGATTGTCATGTCAATCCTTTTCACCGGTGTGTTTCTCTTCTAGTGGATCCGATCACTTCAACATTCGCAACATCAAATATTAGTTCTTCTCAACGGTGTTTGCTTCATCCATTCCAAGTTGTCTTTGTTTTCCCACCCACCCACCCTTTTTCTTCGAGGACCCATATTTCTTTTCCAACTATCCATTTTATCGATGGAAGTCTCTCATTCTTTTCCTTCACGTTCCTACATGGTGGTTCTCTTAAAGATGCTCTACTCGTTCATCATTCTTCATTCTTTTCTTCTCCGGTGGATTCAAGTCAAGATTTCAGTGTTGATCATATTCTTTTCCATATTTCAAATGCTTTTCTTATGCCGGTGCACCTCATAATCATTCCCCGCTTGATATTCATTTGTTCCGGAGTGCTCAAGATATCTCGAAGATTCGTGTTTCCACTATGTTTTCGTTCCAGCTCTTTCAAGGTTGTTATCTCATTCTACCCATTTAATTCAACCGGCGCAATCTATCTTTTAAATCATTTCAACGGTGTTTCTCTTGAGTGGGCCCTAACCCACATGTCTTTTCCCAGGATCTTACCTGACTCTTTCGATTTCCCGGAGTTATTCTCAATTCATTTCAAAGTTTGACGTAAGAATGATTTATTGTCAGTCAAATGCCTTTCTCCAAGATCGGTTAAATCCTTTTCACCGTTGGCTCAACCTTTCCATTCGTCATTCCAGAGTGTCTCATCAATTATCATGGTGGTGTTTCTCGTCTTCATTCTCAACACTTGAAGATCGAAGAAGAGTTTCTCTTTAATCTTGCCCCATTCTCTGTCATCCTCTCATAATTGTTTTCCGTTGTGAGGTTTTTTTCACCCATCTGGAGCAATTCAAGATTCTGTTCATTTTGATTATCCGGAGCCCATCATCTAAGATTTATTAATTCTAACTTTCAGCTCTCTTACTCTAAATCTTACCGGTGCGTCATTCAACTATGCTCTCTAATCAGCTCATAATCTCTTTGTTCTCATGGATCTAAATTCTCTCAAACATCTTCGTTCATTTGGTAATTCTTCCCCGTGTTTCTTCATGTTTTAATCGTTCTTTTTCAATTCTTACGGTGGTTCGTTCAAGAGTTTTCTTCCTTCTTGTATCATATCTATGCATTCATGCTTTTCAAATTCTACCAGTGGATCGTTGAAGACTTTCTCAAGGTTGCGCCATATCTCTCTAAATCCTTCCAATGGGAATAAGTTGTTTGCAATCCGTTGATTGTCATCAATTTAATTGATGAGGGATAAGCATAATGTAATTCTTATTCTTGTTTCATCCAAGAGATTAATTCCTTATTCCAGAGGCTTATCAAATTCTCAGTTTCATTTGTTTCATCTTTTCTTTCCCGGAGTTCCAAGATCTAATTATCATGGAGATCCATCTAAATCATTGTAAGGATTCACCTTGTGTTTTCAATTTCTCTTTCTTTTCATTCCTTTGTTACCAGAGTTCTTCATGGAGGCTCGACATGGTGTTTCATCAAGGATTTAATTCCTTCTCAAAGTTTTCATCGAGATTCATTTCTAGGGAGCTCAAGCATTCTTCATCTTGCAATCCGGAGTGCAATTTCTTTCTACCGTATCTTTGGAGGTGGTATTATGTCATTCTTGATAATTTGAGTTCATGTTTCATGATTCACATATTATTAAGAATGAGGTATTTTAAATCCATCAATCTCGTCATTGGAGTTACCTTGGGTTATATTTCACCTAAAGCTTTCCCTAAGGATTGTTGCTATCTATGGTGCTTATAAATGATCCAATTTCTTCATTTATCCTTTCCGTTGCGATATACTTTCTCGTCAATTTGTTCATATCTATCCAATTCTTTTCCCGTAAGTGGTAGGTTGTCACCTCATAATTTGAGATGTATTCCATAAGACCATATCAAGATTATTTTTTTCGTTGTTGTTTTTCCAACAACTCCATTCGACCCTTCTCCTAAGGATACCTTTTCAAGCTCTTTTGTAGCAAAAGTTGGCTTTTTCTTCTAGATTCTTTTATCTCAATGATCTATCTTCTACTTATCTCTTCCGGACACATTGCGATGTTGCTCTTTTTAACACATCATCTTGTTTTGTCAAGATCATGCTTCTTTCTTTGCCTAATCATTTACCCGAGTGTTCTGTCCTTTATGCTCAAGTTCTTTTCGCCTTATCTATTCTTGAACCCCTTCTAAACCGGAGCGCTACCCGAATTGGTTCTTTCTTTTCCCTTTTCTTAACGTAGTGCTTTTAACTTTATTCTTCTCCGTTGCTTTTTTTTCTTTCTATTTGCTCAACCTTTTCAAGGTTCTTCGGTTTCACTCGTTTGTCAAAGAAGCAACTTAGTTTTACGTCTTCTCTTTCTCTTCCGTTTTTCCCTCCGGTGCCATTCTAGATCTCGGGGCGAGATCCTCTCGTAGTGGTGGAGTGTTGTAACGCCCCGAGACCGATGTGCCAGGTGTCCTCCGCTTATTTGCTTTTGTTGGCTTGTCATTGCTTGTGTGTCATGCATCTCATATCATGTCATCATGCGTATTTCGTTTGCATACATGTTCGTCTCATGCATCCAAGCATTTTCCCTGTTGTCCGTTTTGCAATCCGGCGCTCCTATGTCACCCGGTGTCCCTTTCTACCTCTTTTTCGTGTGCGGGTGTTAAACATTTTCGGATTTGACCGAGACTTGCCATGCGGCCTTGGTTCACTACCGGTAGACCGCCTGTCAAGTTTCGTGCCATTTGGACTTCGTTTGATACTCAAAGGTTAACCGAGGGACCGAAAAGGCCTCGTGAGTGTTGCAGCCCAACACCCTTCCAAAGTGGCCCAAAAACCCACCTAAACCTCCTCTATCATCTCGATCATTCGATCACGATCGCGTGGCCAAAAACCGCACCTCATTTGGACTCTCCTAGCTCCCTCTACCTATAAATATGTGCTCCTCTCCTGAAATTCGTGGACGAAACCCTACCCTAACCTTCCCCGCCGCCGCCGGACATTTCATCCCGCGCCGGCCGGACATGTCCGCTCGCCCGGCCACCTCACTCCGGCCTATCAGAGAGCGCCACGTCACCGTGCCGCCGCCCAGGGCGAATCGGAGACCGCCAGTTATCAAGTCGCCACGCCTCCTCTCTCCCGCATCCGCCGCGGCCCGCCGAGGCCCGGGTCGGGCCCTCCCCGGCCCGCGCCCGAGCGCCGCACGTGCCTACCCCGCCGCCGTGCCGGGCCTGTGCTTCGTCGCCGCCCCGCCGCCAAGTCTTCCCGCTGGCGAGCTCGCCCACTCGCGCCGGTCTCCACTACCGCAGCGTGCCGCGTGCCGCCGCCTTGCACGCCGTGCGCCGCCGCCTCATCGCCGCTCCACCGCGCCCGCTCGCCGGAGTCGCTGCTCCGGTCGCACGCCGACGCGCCGCGCCGGATCTGGCTAGATCTCGCCGCCCCGACCCGCCGGCATCCTCTCCGGCCGTCGTCTTCAACAACTCCGGCAAGTCTCCGGCGTGCCTCATTTTCCATGCAAGGAACCCTAGATGCATTTCGGAGGTGTATATTTTTCTCAAAGTCTTTCTCTGTAACTTTTTCTAGCCATGTTCATCATGTCATAACTCCGCATCCGTAGCTCCCTTTTGGGCGTGTAGCATATTAAAATGGTTGTCTCGACGAGTACATCATTTCATCTCATTGCATCATTTCCATTTGAGCTCATCTTGATGCCTGAAATTCTGTTGGAAGAGGGCTATGTGATGAATTTGTTAGATCTGTTTTAGCAAATGACATTTTGTCATTTTTGCCATGTTTAATGTGTGCATGCTATGACCCTGAGCTCTACATGTGTTTTCTTATATGCCATGCCATCTTTACAGAGGTGATTGCCATGTATTTTTGTGATATTTGTGGTGACTAGCACAAGCTTGCAAAGTAGCGTAATCGGTAATGCTGATTTCAGGGACTTAGAATTTCACTATGTCCTTGTCCTAATTTTGTCGTTATGCTGTATGTTCATGTTGTTTCCTAGTGATCCGTGCCTCTTTTGAGGATGATCAGTAAGGATATTTTGTTAATATTGTGGTTCTATATCCATCCATGTCTTTGTTTGCATTTATGGAGCAACCTAGCTTCAGTTAATCGAGCTCTACTTTTGCTATATCGTGAATCCTGGCAGATTGTTGACTTGTTAGCGATTTGTCGAGAATGTTGCTATTGATCCGTGCATGCTATGTTGTTGTTCTTGCCATGTTTAGCTTCCATGACATGTCTTCTTGATAGGTGTATGCTTAGTTTGTCATGCCATGCTTTGTAGTGAGTGCATCGAGCTCGTGAACATGCCTACTCGTTAACTGATTTGCATGCTCCAGTTTTTCACTAAGTCTGAGATCTGTTTATGTTTTTGCTATGTTCACATGCTTGCAAGTGTATTCTATGATCCCTTTTGGCTCAAGGTCACTAAGGGACTTTTGTTAATTGCTTTGAGTAGCTTCATGCCATGCCTTGCTTTGCCATGTTAAGTTCCTGTAGCATGTAGTTTTCATGCTCTCTAAAGTGTGCTTCCTGATGTTAAATTCCAGACTTGTGTTAATTTCACTAAGTCTGAAACCTGTTATCATTTGCACTTTTGCCATGCTTGTTTGAACCTGTTAATGAGTGATTTAGCCGTAGCTCAGTGTTCATATTTTGTTAAGCTTCTTGAGTGGATCCCTGCCATGTATTTTGTCGCCATGTTTGAGTGATGTAGCATATTTAACATGTTTCATTTAGATGGCTACTTGCTGATTATCGCAGACCGGTGCCATATTTGTTTTGCTTGTCATTTCCAGACCGTGCATCTGATTCCGGTGATCTTTATATCGAATTCAACCGAAATCACCTCACCTTTTTAGTGGCACTCTTGGATTTCCAAGTTGAGGCCAGGTTCAATCTTTGCTTTCCAAATCATGCATATGCATCGCATACCTCATCCCGCATGTCATACCATGTTCATGTGTTGGTTGTTTACTATGTTGTGTGCTTCTTTCCTGTGTTGTTTCTTCGGGTTGGTTCCGGTAATGTCGTGATTGGGAGGACCCGTTCGACTACGTCGGTTTTCTTGATCATGGACTCGTTCTTCTTCCTTGCGGGATTTTAGGCAAGATGATCATACCCTCGAAATCACTTCTATCTTTGCTTGCTAGTTGCTCGCTCTTTTGCTATGCCTATGCTGCGATACCTACCACTTGCTTATCATGCGTCCCATATTGTTTAACCAAGCCTCTAACCCACCTTGTCCTAGAAAACCATTGTTTGGCTATGTTACCGCTTTGCTCAGCCCCTCTTATAGCGTTGTTAGTTGCAGGTGAAGATTGGAGTTTGTTCCTTGTTGGAACATGGATATTTTGTTGGGATATCACAATATCTCTTATTTAATTAATGCATCTATATACTTGGTGAACGGTGGAAGGATCAGCCTTATGCCTGGTGTTTTGTTCCACTCTTGCCGCCCTAGTTTCCGTCATATCGGTGTTATGTTCTCGGATTTTGCGTTCCTTATGCGGTTGGGTTATAATGGGAACCCCTTGAGAGTTCGCTTTGAATAAAAACTCCTCTAGCAAGGCCCAACCTTGGTTTTACCATTTGCCACCTAGCCTTTTTCCCTTGGGTTAGGCCAGCCCAAGGGTTATCTTTATTTTAACCCCCCCGGGCCAGTGCTTGTCTAAGTGTTGGTCCGAAATGGGCAGCATGCGGGGCCACCTCGGGGAAACTTGAGGGCTGGTTTTACTCATAGATATGTGCAGCTCCCATCAGGATGTCGGTGCATCGGGCGGCTTTGCTGGACTTGTTTTACCATTGTCTAAATGTCTTGTAACTGGGATTCCGAGTCTGGTCGGGTCTTCCCGCTAGAAGGAATATCCTTCGTTGATCGTGAGAGCTTGTGATGGGCTAAGTTGGGACACCCCTGCAGGGATTTGAACTTTCGAAAGCCGTGCCCACGGTTATGGGTAGATGGGAATTTGTTAACGTCCGGTTGTAGAAAACCTGAAATTGACCTTAATTAAAATACATCAACCGCGTGTGTTACCGTGATGGTCTCTTCTCGGCAGGGTCCGGGAAGTGAACACGGTGTTGGAGTTATGCTTGACGTAGGTTGTTCTAGGATCACTTCTTGATCATAGTTTCTCGATTGTGCTTTGCTTTCTCTTCTCGCTCTCTTTTGCGAACAGGTTAGCCACCATATATGCTAGTCGCTTGCTGCAGCTCCACCTCATACTTTTTACCCTTCCTATAAGCTTAAATAGTCTTGATCGCGAGGGTGTGAGGTTGCTGAGTCCCCGTGACTCACAGATACTTCCAAAACCAGTTTGCAGGTGCCGATGTTACCGAGCAGGTGACGCAACCAAGCTCAAGGAGGTGCTCGTTGAAGATCTTGTCCTTTATGTTGTTTCATTCTAGTTGATCAGTAGTGGAGCCCAGTCGGGACGATCGGGGATCTGTGTAGCATTTGGGGTAGTCTTCTTTTATTTTGGCTCCGTAGTCGGGCCTTGATTGTATTTGGATGATGCAATGCTTTATTCATGTATTGTGTGAAGTGGCGATTGTAAGCCAACTATGTATCTCTTTCCCTTATGTATTACATGGGTTTTGTGAAGATTACCTCACTTGCGACATTGCTTTCAATGCGGTTATGCCTCTAAGTCGTGCTTCGACACATGGGAGATATAGCCGCATCGAGGGCGTTTCAGATGGCTGAATCCTAAGATGAAGTGGTAAGAAAGGAAATACTAAAGCTTCTTGTGGCAGGTATAATTTATCCCGTTGCTGATAGTCAGTGGGTAAGTCCTGTCCATTGTGTCCCTAACAAGGGAGGTATTACTGTCGTTCCTAATGATAAAGATGAGTTGATCCCGCAAAGAATTATTACAGGTTATAGGATGGTAATTGATTTCCGCAAATTAAATAAAGCTACTAAAAAAGATCATTACCTGTCACATCCCTAGCTTTACCTTGGCCTTGGACTAGCTTGGTTGTTGCATCATGTTTAAATTCAAATGAAATTTGAATTGGGGAATTTTCAAAGCCTCAGAATCCTTTTAAAAATGATCAAGATAAAATTGCTTCAAATAAGTCCAAGAAAATGTTCTTGTTATCCTCTGGAAATATTGGCAAGAGGTAAAATCCAAACCAATATTTTTGGTGTCTCAGAAGCATTTATTTTGGGCATTTGAATTAAATCAATAACTATTTGAATTGGATTTATATCTACTATTAAATAAATATAGGTCCAATAAATTCTGAAATATTTTATGGAGCTTTGATTTAATTCTTTTAGCTTCTAAAAATATTTCCACAAGCAACAAAATTGAATTGGTTTCAAAACCAAATTCAAAACAAACCTGCAAAACAGAAAACAGAACAGAATTAGAAAAAAACAGAGAGAGGAAAAACCCACCTGGCTTACCTGCAGCCCACCTGGCCTGGCACTGCTGGCCCAGCCCACCATGCCCTCCACCGTCTTCAACCTCCTGCCAGTGGGCAGGAGGGCGTGTGGCCGCCGTGCGCGCCCACGCGCTCCGTGCCACCTCCTGCTTGCCGACGAGCCCCTGGACGCGTGGACGATTTTTCCCGTGTCTTCACGATCCTGCTGAGCCCCTCTCAATCTCTCTCGAGCTCATCCCCCTCCTCTGCTCTTTCTCCCTCTCACTGCCGTCGCCGCCGTTCGCCGTACCCAAGGCCACCGACCACCCCTCGCCCTACCGCTGAGCCTAGAAGCTCCGTCGCGTCGTCCTCAACCTCCTCGCTGAGCTACGCAACGCTGAACGCTCCGGAGCCTTGCCAACGCCGCCGTCTCCTCCTCGGGTGCCGGAGATCCCCGCCGACATTTCACCGGACCCCGTGTCTCCCTTGCCTCTCTAGCAGCACCAGAAGAACCACGGTGAGCCTCTGCACCGTTTTCCCCATACACCGTCGCCTAATTCAACCTCCAGCCATCGTTTCCACCGAAGCCGTGAGCTCTTCGCCGCCGGTGATGGTGCAGACGAGGCCATGCGCACTGCAGCCCGTGTCGGAGCACTCCACCGTGCTCAGCACGCTCCCCGTAGCACATATCACCCCACCACCATCCTCCCCGTGCACCACAACACGATCCCGCACGCAACCGAACTCCACCCGCCGCCGCGAGGTTGTTTCCGGCGAGCTCCGGTCACCCCACGACCTCCCCTGGATGCGGGCGAGCAAGGGCTACGCCCTGTTTCCCTCGGCGCGTGCAGCCGACGCTCGTAGCGCGTTTTCGGCGTGCCTCCGCTGCGCTGGATGGTCGCCAGCGGACTAACCCCGGCCGTGCTGACGTGGCCAG
Source organism: Triticum aestivum (assembly GCF_018294505.1). NCBI lineage: Eukaryota > Viridiplantae > Streptophyta > Magnoliopsida > Poales > Poaceae > Triticum > Triticum aestivum. The sequence goes on along the minus strand of NC_057803.1, from coordinate 202,329,990 downwards.
GTTAATTAGGCGTTAACCACCTCTTAATCAAACCCAAGAGTGACAGACAGCCGGGCCCCACCTCATAATTAACCACAGGGTTATTCCCTGCTTTAATTAAGCTAATGCTTTGACCCGCCACCTCAGCGTTGACCTGGCCCCACTAGTCAGCCTCTGTTCTTGCCATGTTACACTGACGTGTGGACCCCACACGTCAGGTTTGACCTGGACCGCGCCCTGCTGACCTGTTGACGTCATGATGACGTAGTGCTGGCGCAGTAAAGTTTTCTGGAATTAAAATAAATCAGAAATGATTTATAAATTTCAGAAACTACCCCAAACTTCTAAAAATCATAGAAAATCAACCGTAGCTCAGAATTAAATAAATTATATATGGAAAATTATCAGAAAAATTCAAGGAATCCATCTGTACCATTTTCATTCATGTTTCAACAATGTTTGTCCTCTGTTTTGGACAAAACAAATAAAAGGCATTTAAATAATCATATATGGAGTTGGAATTTGAATCATGTATTCAAACCAACTTCATTTAAATCATAGCTAGATGCATTAGCTCAAATCACAGCATATTGCCATGTCATGATCATGCATCATATTGTGGCATTGCATTGATTGTGTTCTTTCTCAGTAGCCGATGTTTGTCCGCTCTCGATAGACGTGGTTCCGACGATGTGATCGATGACACCGATGAAGAACTATACTATCTTCAGAAGTGCCAGGCAAGCAAAACCCCCTTGTTCATTCCGATAAAATCCCACTCTCTTGCTCCTGCTCTCTTTTACTGCATTAGGACAACAGTGATTCAACTGTTACATGCTGGGGTAGTTGAACCCCTTTCCTCTGCATGACCTGTCATTGCCACAGTAAATAGATGAAACCCACTAGCATGAGTAGGAGTTGTTTGAGCCCTGATGTGCCTACTCACTCATGCTTGTTTGTCATGCCTGCTACTGCTTAGAGTTGAGTCAGGTCTGATTTATCGGGGATGAATTGGAATGGTGTTGAACATGTCCTACTGTGTGTGAGCTAAGTGTGTGAACAATATTTGGTAAAGGTAGCGGTGAGAGGCCATGTAGGAGTACATGGTGGGTTGTCTCATTGCAGCTGTCGGTGTCAAAACCGGCGGATCTCGAGTAGGGGGTCCTAAACTGTGCGTCTAGGCCGGATGGTAACAGGAGGCAGGGGACACGATGTTTTATCCAGGTTCGGGCCCTCTTGATGGAGGTAAAACCCTACGTCCTGCTTGATTAATATTGATGATATGGGTAGTACAAGAGTAGATCTACCACGAGATCAGAGAGGCTAAACCCTAGAAGCTAGCCTATGGTGTGATTGTATGTATATCTCTATCGACTAGCCTGACCTCGGTTTATATAGTGCACCAGAGGCCTAGGATAACAAGAGTCCTAGCCGAATACGCCGGTGGGGAGGAGTCCTTGTCTTGATCGCCAAGTCTTGTGGAATCTTCGGCAGCTTTCTGAACTGGCCCATGAGTATACGACCATGGGGGTCCTCGGCCCAATCTAACAGATTGGGAGACAATGTGGTGAGTACCCCCTAGTCCAGGACACCGTCAGTAGCCCCCTGAACCGGTCTTCAAGTTAGAGACGCTCCTCGATTCTTCTGAACTATTCTTCATCTTCGGTTGTCGGTCTTGGAAACTGGTTCAACAAATCTTCCCATCTTTGATCTTGAGGATCGCCGAAAAGCATTTGACGAGTTTACACATCGGGTATCCGAGGAGCCCCTTTAAGTTTCCGGCCTTTATCAATGCCTTGTTATTTTTATGCCACACCTCGGGTTTGAAGTTGTTCCCGGGAGGCAGTGTCCTCTTGCGTCTGAGCTCTAACGCTGGACTGCATTCGAGGTATCCTTTGCAGCCGTGCACCAATGCCGGACTGCTTCTGAGCTCTAACGCCAAAATGTATCCGAGCTCCAACGCCGGACTGTGTCCAAGCTCCAACGCTGGACTATATCCAAGATGTCATAGATCATCTTGGTCCAAAAGAGTTGAAGGAGTTTAGCCGTGCTTAATGCTGGAATGCCCTCTATGGAGCCAGCCACTAGCGCCCGAGCTTTATGCCGGACTACTTCCGAGGTGGTGCACCACCCCGACTGTGGGCCAATTTTTTGTCAATATTTTTGATTGGTGCAATTTATTATCTACCGAGATATATAGCTAGTAGCCCTCAAGGTGTGTATCGGTCTAAAACCCGAGATGCACCTGAAGGATGACATAAGACAGCTGATCCCAGTAGCCGCTGAGACTCGGGTTGATTTGCAAAATCGGTCTGAGGATCAACTCCTAGCTTAGCAGAATACTTTAGGACACAAAAAGCGGTGTGCAGAGTCCTCGAGACTCAGGTTGGGTGTGGCCGACCAACCTGAGGATCATAATCTCCTCGAAAACTATATTGCACTTAAATTTTCTGCACTGGATTGCCAATGCAGTAGCCCCCGAGACACTGGTCGGGTGGCAACACCAGATCAGGGGATCGATACGCCCCTTTAAAATTAGTAAATGATAAGCCTGAAGCCTAGTAGCCCTCGAGCCTTAATGCGGGCACGGGTGGCCGAATTAAGGATCGATATCCAGAGTGAGATCACAAATTATGTGTAATGATTCTATGTATCCAAGTACTTTACATCATTAATGCTCGGATCCACATTGTACAAAACTTTGTTGACCGACCATCGGCTTCCACCTCCTCGGCCAGTAGCCGAGGAGTGTTTGTCCTACTTTATAAAGCCTTTATGAGGGCAAAGATTTACGACAAACAAGGCAATCTGGCCATACGGTTTTATAAACAAAGTTACGTAGAGAGATATGTTATATCACTGTTTAACATAATAAATGTCTTCCAAAGAAAATAATCCCGCTATCGGTTCCTTTCTTTGGGTTGTCATGCTGAGCATGATCATGAAACCCCAGCTCTAATGTAAGAGCAAAATATTGAGGATTTAATTTTGGAGGCCAGTTACTAGCCCCCGGTAGTGTTCGGCAACAGTCGAGGTCAAGCCGTAGACACTTTGGCCAATGTTATGAATGGCCAGTCATTTAACACCGTCATCGGATTGCTAACCAGTTTACGCTTATTGTGTCAGTCAGTTTTCGGCTTTCTCCACTGAGGTGCTTAACCATGTGAGCTGGAAGCACAATCGCAGTGGTTCTCCCTTTGCACACCTAACCGAACAAAGCAGAACATAGGAGGCAAGCGCAGGAGCCGGGCAACCCAACTATTGACCGAAGACACAATCCGAAACCAATGCATATATAGTGAGATCCGAGAATGTTTTTCCCGAATCTATAAAGGTGTCCGGCATTTGCACTGTGAAACTTGTGCTGGAAACACACAAATAGTTTAAAAGTGCCATAAGCTTGGAAAACCAAAAAACGTTAGTAAAAACTTGACGTCCGAACAAGATCAAGTGTTCGGTGCCAATCCGAAAATTGGGGAAAGATTGTGCTTCTGTCGTGCATTAATATTACACATCTGATCTCAAGACTTCAAGCGGGTCAGCCTACGGCTGCAGCCTCCTATCCCGAAGGCAGAGTGCTTCTCGTTAGACCGGTTTAGCGAACTAAACTCGAGCGATCACTAGAGAGAAAATGGGTTATCTGGCTATTGACCACACACTCACGTCGAAAAAGGAGTGATAGAAAAAGACTTTGCAACGAACAAGAAGAAAACACATTTATTATAAAATAGCTCATATAAATTTTAAGAGCCCCCAAGTGACTTGGGTAAAAGAATTTTATGTATAATGATTGTATGTACCGAAGTACTTATATCATATCTTTGTTCAACCAAACTTTAAACGCGTCTTAACCGACCGTCGGTTTCTACCTCTTCGGTCAAGGACCGAAAAGTGTTATGTACTCGACCTGTCGAGAATATCGACAGTGTTTCCGATAACCAGGCAACCGGGCCATAAGGCTGTAACAGACAAAACGCGCTCAGGGAACTTATGCTATATTACAAACAAAGTGTAAGAAGCATCTTCGAAGAAAATAGTACCCCCACCGATACCTTTCTTCGGTGCTCATTATTTCTATGAGACTTGTGCAATAGATTTTTTGTACTCATGAGTTCTTTTGTGTGCCGACCATGATTAAAAATAATAAGAGCGCTAGCTTTCGGCTTCACCCAGTCTGAGGTCAGAGCTCGGAGGACCCGGTCGTGACAATCGCAGAGGTGCTCCCTTTACTCCCTAGCCGAACAATCGGGAACGTAGGGGTAAACACAGGAGCCAGGCAACCCAGCTTGCAAATCGCTTAAGTCAATATGGTGCATATTGTGGCGTAATACACGAACAAGGAACGAAGCCGTACAAGTATAATCATATGCAAGAGGAAAAGCTTCATAAAGGAAGCCCCCAAATAAACGGGGTATTTGAATTTGCAAGCCACAAACAAAGTTTTGACAAGGAGATTTTTTACAAGCAACTTTTTCCCAAAAAAGTATAATGCTTGGTCGAACCGAACACAAGTTAAAAATTAAAATTTTGAGCATGAAAGCGACTTAGCTGGTTAATGTGTTCGGCATTGATGACGCGGTCCGAGCTTGATGCGGGACAAGGTTCCATCCCCCAAGCCGGTCCCAAGGTGGCGGAGCAGAGAGCTCGACACGCCGAATTGGTGACATAGCACGGTCAATGCAAACAGGCAGAGTGACGCCGAAGTCCCCGGATCATTTTCCTGTGCACAAAAAATAGTGCAAACCGGAGATAATAGTAATAATAATAATTAAAAAAATCGTTGCATAATAAATAATTTATGCAAAGTGAGTAATAAAAGAACTATGGCCTGGCGCCGAAGTCAATGTCAATGCTGGGCGTCGGCGTGATGCGGTAAAGGCATGGCAAAGCCTGAATTCACAGGTCGGTCCGAGTTCCGAATGCGGCGTTCGCTGGACTGTATACGGAAACTGGCCAAACCACCATGCGACCTCGTTAATGCGGACACCATTTGATAGACCTGCGTACATATGATGGACAAACCAGAGTAATAATTCATTGGGAAAAATGAGCCTAAACAAGCAAAAAAAATATTAGGATTAATAGCACCTGGTTTATTTGTTGTAGCAATCCGAAGAAAGGTGATTCCCAAAATTGGGACTCGATCCGCACACCCATTGCCTGATGGGCGATAAAGCGATGGCATGGTGATGCTGGCAAAGGTTGGCTTGCCGAGGGAAAGCCCTCGGTCCAGCTAACGTGACGGGGCTGGTCGGCTAGTGACGCCGAAGTCTCCGGAGTAGGTTGATGAAGAGATGGCGAAGCCCCCGGTCCAGCCGAGATGTTGAAGCCTCGATGTCAGCCGATGAGTCAAAGTTGATCGGCGTGATGGACACCAGCTTGAAGAAGCAATAGTGCAGCCCTGCCGATGCAGGTCGTGACGTGGTCGATGCCGGCCTGATGAAGTGACCGTGCGGCGATGCCGGTATGCCCGCTCCGTGTAATCTGTGGGGCGGCGATGTTGGTGATGATTTATTCTTCGCCATGCCGGACTCTTGTTCGGCTTGTTGAGATGATGATCCAAAGAAGTTGAGCTCGGCTCAACAAAGTGACGCCGTGTCTAGCGCAGGTCGGCAGCCTTGGAGCAATATTGCCGGACTGGTTTTGACACCAACATGATGATGAAGATGACCTCAGGGGAGGCTTAGAAATTTACGGGCACGTGTTTAAAAACAACGACAATACCCTAGAAGAGAATTCCTCTGAAAAGGTTGTCCAATATCACGTTCATAAAAAAACATGAATTCGGGTCGGATCCGTATTCGCGCAGAAAACGGATCCGAAAATTGGTCCACTCATCGGAAGGTTCTTGGAGTTTGAACCGTCGGATCGAGCTTGAATTTGGAGGGGTGGTAGATATGGGAATTCCGCAGTAGATGAATGGTTGGATCTTCCAAAGGATCTCCGAGCTGGGCTCGGGAGACCACTCCCTAAACTCGTCCAAATTCCCGTCCAGATTTGACACGGCTCTAGTATATTGTAAATTGCTGGAGATTCCTCCATCAGAAGTCGATGAAATTTTGCATGATTGTTGTAGACTCAATTCCTCACAATTCCACCAAAGGGATCGTCAAAGTGATGCTCTAAGAGGTGGTGGCAGCGGATACAAGTTTGTTGTTCGGAAAAACAGCACGGTCGCCTGAGGGCAATGTAGACGTTGAGCCCCAAGCTCCATTGATGATTCCTCCATGATCTTGATAGAGATCGGAGTTGATGTTGATGAAGGCCCTCGTCCGAACATGACAATCGGAGATGGAGCACGGTTCTCGGTCGAGCCAAGGTGACCAGTCGAGCTGGCGACGAAGATGCCGGCATCGCAGTTGACCTGCAGACGAGCCATCGATCATTTTGCCGATCACACAGCGGAACTCTCAATGAAAGCACCAATGTCGATGTCAAAACCGGCGGATCTCGGGTAGGGTGTCCCGAACTGTGCGTCTAGGACGGATGGTAACAGGAGATAGGGGACACGATGTTTTACCCAAGTTCGGGCCCCCTTGATGGAGGTAAAACCCTACGTCCTGCTTGATTAATATTGATGATATGGGTAGTACAAGAGTAGATCTACCACGAGATCAAAGAGGCTAAACCCTAGAAGCTAGCCTATGGTATGATTGTATGTATATCTCTATCGACTAGCCTGACCTCGGTTTATATAGTGCACCAGAGGCCTAGGATAACAAGAGTCCTAGCCGAATACGTCGGTGGGGAGGAGTCCTTGTCTTGATCGCCAAGTCTTGTGGAATCTTCCTTGTATGCGGCAGCTGTCCGAACTGGCCCATGAGTATACGACCATGGGGGTCCTCGGCCCAATCTAACAGATCGGGAGACGACGTGCTGAGTAGCCCCTAGTCCAGGACACCGTCGGCAGCCGTCCTCAGGAACTGAGTTCTGTGTTTGTGATCCATGAACAGTTACTACCACACATTGGGTTCCGGTAACTCGGCCCCTCTCAGCTTATTAATCAACTCGATCTCTGTCCAGGAGTTGCAACTAGTCTCTGGTGTTTGTAGGTAGTGTTAGTAGTCTACCATGTTCCACCCGGTACAGGTGGGCTTGGGACAGACTAGGCATAGTGACACGGTGTACCAAGTGGCACCCGGATGGTGGGCTTGGGAACCCTGCTCACATCGTTTGGGGCCGTGAGTGACACCCCGGCTGGATCTCCTTGTGGATGGAACCCGAATAGGCGATAAACCTGGACTAGAGACTTGTTGGTTAGTCAGATCGTGGCCGACTCCCTCGCCCGGCTTCCGCTTGAAGGTTGCCGAGGTACATGACGTGTACAGGGCGATAAGTTGCGAGAGCGTGTGTGAAGAAGTACACCCCTGCAGGGTTATCATTTTCTATTCGAATAGCCGGATTCCTCGGATATGGAAACTTGGACCCCTTGCATAGTTCATAGACAAGTGAAAGTGGATACTCTAAAATGCGCAAGATTAGTGTGAGTGCTATGGATGGCGTTCTCGCAGGGAGACGGGAGCCGATCCATAGTGGTGTATTGGTATGGTGAATTTGTGGACTCGTGTGCACCACCTCAAAAGAGTTACTTGTAGTCGTAGTTCAGGTTAGCCACTGAGTCAAAGCTGGCTTGCTGCAGTCAAACTCCACCACCCCTTATTGGTACTGATGCATATGTAGTTAGTTCTGATGTAAGTCTTGCTGGGTACATTTGTACTCGCATTTGCTTAATTTATCTTTTGTAGAGAGATGTCAGTCTTGCTAGTAGTTCCACGTGGACCTTGACGTTTAGCTTGATACCTCAGCTACGATCTTGTGCCCTCAGCAGTATCTTGTAGATAGTCAGGCTTCTCAGCCTTTTTCAGTTGTAGATGTCTGTACTCAGACATGTTAAGCTTCTGCATGTGCTTTGACTTGTATGCTCTGAATGTTGGGTCATGAGACCTGTGTTTGTAATATCTTGCTCCTCGGAGCCTAATGAATAAATACTTGAGTCATAGAGTTATGTTGTGATGCCATGTTGTATTTACACATATCGAGCATATTGTGTGTATGATTGAAATGCTTGGTATGTGTGGGATCCGACAACCTAGTTGTTTATCCTTGGTAGCCTCTCTTATGGGGAAATGTAGTCTTGTGCTTCCATGTGCCATAGTAGTCCACTACAGCCCGGTTCACCGGAGTCCTGCTAGCCCAGCACTACTGCTCTGGAACACTTGACTGGCCGGCATGTGATTCACTTCGTTCCTGTGTCTGTCCCTTCGGGGAAATGTCACGTGGTGATATCCGGAGTCCTGCTAGCCTGCTATAGCCCGGTTTCCTGGAGTCCTGTTAGCCCACTTGCTACAGCCCGGATTCACACGCTGCTGACCGACATGTTCAATGTTGATTCATGTATGCCTGTCCCCGTAAGTTAGTGCCATTGTGGGTTCACGACTAGTCATGTCGGCCCGGGTTCTCTGTCATATGGATGCTAGCAACACTATCATATACGTGAGCCAAAAGGCGCAAACGGTCCCGGGCCATGGTAAGGCGACACCCGTGGGAATACCGTGCGTGAGGCGGCAAAGTGATATGATGTGTTACAGGCTAGATCGATGTGACTTAGAATCGGGGTCCTGACAGCTTTGGTATCAGAGCCTGACTGCCTATAGGTTTACCAAGCCAAACTGGTCGAAGTTGTGTCTAGAAATGCTTTAGTTATATAAGGGAATTGATTGTGGAAGGGAACGTAAGGCTCTTTTTACTCCTTATTCTCATGACCTTCTGATCTGAGTCATCTTATCTTTTTCTACGGGGTTAAGAACTAGGCTTCTGTTCTATCTCTCAGGATGACGTGTTACCAGACCGTAGTTGCCTAGGAATGTTGAGTTTAAGCCTCAGTTCAATTCCTACTACTTCCATGTGTTCATAGCTGGCCTTAGAACCTTGATATTGTGATGTTGAGTGGCTATGCCACCATTTTTGCAGGATGTCTCAAATATTTTTGAGCATTTACAGCCGTTATGTTGTCCGAGTCATCCCAGGTTTCTAAGTAGTCTGATGCATTTGCAAATCCCTTCTTTCCGTTCCCGATGTTTTTTTGGGTCAGTTTAACCACACTAATCGGTGAGTTGAGGTACTCTGTTGCCTCTACATTATGTTGGAGCTATTATTATGACCCTAGGTGTCATAGAGGATCACCTAGTAATCTAGCCATGTTTCGTATTCCTAGTGTGATGATTCTGGCCACCATTCTCGAAAGCATCCCGTGATGCCACTTAGTTGGTAGGCATTCTATTCCTGGGTTCTTGAACCCGAGATTCCCCCCACTTACTTCATGTTGATAGTGTTTGCTAGTTCCTTTAGGTTATTAGTTACCTTTGCATTAGTCCTCGAGGTCTGTGGTATTTCCTTCTTCCGAATACTATGACCCATTTATGGCAGAATTTTGTTGAAACCAAAAGATCACAACAAAGTGCTCTTGATGAGTTATCCATTCTTATTGTGACTCTGTCAATTCTACCTTCTGCATGTGTTATCTGGAAGAAACATGTTGAACTTTGCTCGACATGCTAATCCATGAATCCACAACTCGGAAAGTTATATGTTCCTTGAGTTGTCCCTCTTTAGTTGTCTTCTGACCTTCGTCTATCAATTGATAGTCAAGAGTATGCGTGCATTCGTTCATCGATGCCTATCATTCGTGTGGTCCGTTAAGCTATTCTACTACAGAATGACTAGGAGAATCAAACTCCATCACCTCATCCATATCTAGGATTGGGTCAAAGCAATTGTATTCCGCAGATTAAGAATGCTAATCCAGCTTCTAGTCTGTTCTACCTTGGAGTGTTACCATCTTTCTGTCAGGAGTGTCATGAGAATTGCAACACCTCCTATAAATTCTTGACGCAGTAATACTTCTTGCCATCATTGTTCATTCCTCGATTTCGTGTTATTGTAACTGGAATGCCGACAAGTGTACTGTGATGTGCGAAATCAATACTCCTAGCAACTCCGTTGCTTGGTAGTTAATGGACAATACTCTCAATCTTAGCGTGCTGGTTATTGAATCATCATCCTAAGATTGATCATGATACCTAGTCCATATTTCCGGGTGCACTCATCGACCAAGGAGTTAGTATTGTGACAATCCCTCGCTCCTTGATCATATCGTCTTGCCTGAAAAGCAAGATTGTTCTCGAGCTTAATAACATATCGGTGGTTCGTGATTTTCCGAATATCTTCTCGGAAGTATTACCAGGTTGTCACCTGACCGCTATGTTGAGTTCGTGATCATGTTGGTTTTCCTCCAAACCACCCATTCTCCAAGAATCTGTGTTGGATACCCTGAGCTAGTTGGTTTAAGCTAAACAACAACTTGGAGAGTTGGAAGATGAAAGCTTGTCCGACTTAGTTCATCACTAAGGGATATCCTTGTGTGTGTGTGTGTGTGTTGAAGAAACATGATATCTTCATCGACTGATCCCCGTGATCACCTGTTGAATCTATTATCTTGTCCAAACTTTGATTTGAGTGTGGAATATCGTCAAATCAAATCAGAACCAACGATGTTTGTAATGTTGTCTTACTTGCGGTTGTCCCTCGAGCATACACCATTATATCTTTCGGGTCTGACCAATGCTATCACCTTGTTCATATGATTGTGGAATTCCATTTATATGGAAACCTGGATGAATTGTTGTTGAGCCCATCGACAACATCCTTGTCTTCTCCATGATTTTGTTGGATATCAAGATAGTGTTGGAAACTTTTGTAAGCATTATCTTCATGTCCCGTTCATGAAATACATGTTTGGTGTAAGAAGTGACTTTCTCCAAGTTCACGTGCATTAGGTGCAAGTTGCCGCCGTGAATTCGAGAAAGATTGTTTTTGTTTCCTTTGGAATCGTCCCAAGTCAGTCATGTACGTGCGAAGTATTCTATGGTCTGATAGACTGATCATCTTCATTCTATACGTATCCCTAGCACACCAAGCCACTGATTGATTTGTTCAAGGAGAGGAAGTCTCTTCTTAAGAGCAAGACTTATGTAAGGACTTCGATATCCTTGTTGATGGTTCCCCACCTGAACTCGGTAGTGTTTTTATTATAAGACTACTACGTGGTCATGCTTGTCTGGGACAACATGTTCACATGTGTTAGCAGAACCAGCTCATGTTTTGGAGCTTACTACCATAGTCCATTTCCCGAGAATCTCGCAACGTCATCTCGTCGATTTGTGTTGCAAACTTTCATTTTTCTCTCTAGACTGGATGAGTCTGGAATATTTTGACACCAACCAGATCTAAATCTCAGGCAGATATGATGGTTGGAACATTTCCCGAGAACTATAATATTGGTCTCTCTGTAACCCGGTAAAGTGGATGTCGTGGCCAACGCACCAGCCGGAAGACCTATTATTGTAGTATCTTGATTGAGGAAGTTGGCCACCTCCCCATAAGGATCTTGCAGGATTTACTTTCGTAGTTATTCCTTATGGATTCCTGTGCTCCCGAAGTCTAACCTTTACTTGATGGCCATGTTGATGCTTTTAAGCATTGACCGTGGTACCTAGTACATCAAGGAAAACAGTAGAAGCGGAGTGCTAAATGTCTCTCGGTCGATCATCCAGATTTGCTTCTTTGGCATTACTAAGGAAAAATCTGAGAAAGTGATGTCCTCCTTTGCATCTGCATCCTCCATCACCGTTTATCATGGTAGTACGATGTGTTGCCAGGATCCTTGGCACGGATGTTGGTAAAACCTTGATGAATACGGAAATGCTCAAGTTCTTGAGAGCATGCTCAGTCATTGGGTTATATCCTCGGTATCAATTGGAATGTGCCTTCCGTTGCCGAGTGTCCTATAACTCTAGTTTCTTCTCCAAACTAAGTATGCCATTCTTTTGAATTCATTCAATTGATCAATTGTGATTTTCCTTAGGCTGGTATAGAGAGTTTCAATGATCTTAGTATCAAAAGTAATTCTTTTTGCCACTTAAGGGAATAATTCTACGAGTCACCTTCCCTGAGGTGTTCTGTTATGGTATCATGGGCAACTTAACTCCTTGCTACCTTGACCCCCCCCTCACCATCTATTTAAGCGTCGAATTGTTGCCTACCAATTTGAACCTTCGTCATCTGTTTCACTCCATCCCTCTAGATGTATGTTTCGTGTCTCATCTCGAGAGATGTTGCTATGTCTCGTTCTGTGAGCTGATCGTCAGTTGCTCGATCTTTGAGGAGATCAGTTCCGTAGAATTTCTTTCTGTCATCGTCGTGTTGGATGAAGTTCTTAGAGCATGATGTCGAGACAAGATCGTGATTGGATCAATGTTCTTATGAGGCGCAACCTGGATCATGAAGATTGTGTTAGTTTGCTATCCCCCTTCCATCTTACCCTACGCTTGAATCTCGGGACGAGATTCTTATTTCAGTGGGGGTGAGTTGTCACATCCCTAGCTTTACCTTGGCCTTGGACTAGCTTCGTTGTTGCATCGTGTTTAAAATGATCAAGATGATCAAGATAAAATTGCTTCAAATAAGTCCAAGAAAATGTTCTTGTTATCCTCTGGAAATATTGGCAAGAGGTAAAATCCAAACCAATATTTTTGGTGTCCCAGAAACATTTATTTTGGGCATATGAATTAAATCAATAACTATTTGAATTGGATTTACATCTACTATTAAATAAATATAGGTCCAATAAATTCTGAAATATTTTATGGAGCTTTGGTTTAATTCTTTTAGCTTCTAAAAATATTTCCAGAAGCAACAAAATTGAATTTTTTTCAAAACCAAATTCAAAACAAACCTGCAAAACAGAAAACAGAACAAAATTACAAAAAAAACAAAGAGAGGAAAAACCCACCTGGCTTACCTGCAGCCCACCTGGCCTAGCACTGCCGGCCCAGCCCACCAGGCCCTCCACCGTCTTCAACCTCCTGCCAGTGGGCAGGAGGGAGTGTGGCCGCTGTGCGCGCCCACGCGCTCCGCGCCACCTCTTGCTTGCCGACGAGCCCCTGGACGCGCGGACGATTTTCCCCGTGTCTTCACGATCCCACTGACCCCCTCTCACTCTCTCTCGAGCTCATCCCCCTCCTCTGCTCTTTCTCCCTCTCACCACCGTCGCCGTCGTTCGCCGTACCCAGGGCGACCGACCACCCCTCGCCCTGCCGCTGAGCCTAGAAGCTCCGCCATGTCGTCCTCGACCTCCTCGCTGAGCTACGCAATGCTGAACGCTCTGGAGCCTCGCCAACACCGTCTTCTCCATCCTCGGGTGCCGGAGATCCCCGCCGACATTTCGCCGGACCCCGTGTCTCCCTTGCCTCTCCAGTAGCACCAGAAGAACCGCGGTGAGCCTCTGCACCGTTTTCCCCATACCCCGTCGCCTAATTCACCCTCCAGCCGTCGTTTCCACCGAAGCCGTGAGCTCTTCGCCGCCGGCGATGGTGCAGACGAGGCCATGCGCACTGTAGCCCATGTCGGAGCACTCCATCGTGCTCAGCACGCTTCCCGTAGCACATATCATCCCACCGCTGTCCTCCCCGTGCACCACAATGCGATCCCGCACGCAACCGAACTCCAGCCGCCGCCGCGAGGTTGTTTCCGGCGAGCTCCGGTCACCCCACGACCTCCCACCTGCTCTCCTGGATGCGGGCGAGCAAGGCCTACGCCCTGGTGCCCTCGGCACGTGCATCTGACGCCCGTAGCGCATTTTCGGCATGCCCCCGCCGCGCTGCATGGTCGCCGGCGGACTAACCCCGGCCGTGCTGATGTGGCCAGGTTAATTAGGCGTTAACCACCTCTTAATCAAACCCAAGAGTCACAGACAGCCCGGCCCCACCTCATAATTAACCACAGGGTTATTCCCTGCTTTAATTAAGCTAATGCTTTGACCCGCCACCTCAGCGTTGACCTGGCCCCACTAGTCAGCCTCTGTTCTTGCCCTGTTACACTGACGTGTGGACCCCAGACATCAGGTTTGACCTGGACCGCGCCCTGTTGACCTGCTGACGTCATGATGATGCAGTGCTGACGCAGTAAAGTTTTCTAGAATTAAAATAAATCAGAAATGATTTATAAATTTCAGAAAATACCCCAAACTTCTAAAAATCATAGAAAATCAACCATAGCTCAGAATTAAATAAATTATATATGGAAAATTATCAGAAAAATTCAAGGAATCCATCTGTACCATTTTCATGCATGTTTCAACAATGTTTGTCCTCTGTTTTGGACAAAACAAATAAAATGCATTTAAATAATCATATATGGAGTTGGAATTTGAATCATGTATTCAAACCAACTTCATTTAAATCATAGCTAGATGCATTAGCTCAAATCACAGCATATTGCCATGTCATGATCATGCATCATATTGTGGAATTGCATTGATTGTGTTCTTTCTCAGTTGCCGGTGTTTCTCCCCTCTCGATAGACGTGGTTCCGACGATGTGATCGATGACACCGATGAAGAACTATACTATCTTCAGAAGTGCCAGGCAAGCAAAACCCCCTTGTTCATTTCGATACAATCCCACTCTCTCGCTCCTGCTCTTTTTTACCGCATTAGGACAACAGCGATTCAACTGTTACATGATGTGGTAGTTGAACCCCTTTCCTCTGCATGACCTGTCATTGCCACAGTAAATAGATGAAACCACTAGCATGAGTAGGAGTTGTTTGAGCCCTGATGTGCCTACTCATTCATGCTTGTTTGTCATGCCTGCTACTGCTTAGAGTTGAGTCAGGTCTGATTCATCGGGGATGAATTGGAATGGTGTTGAACATGTCCTACTGTGTGTGAGCTAAGTGTGTGAACACGATTTGGTAAAGGTAGCGGTGAGAGGCCATGTAGGAGTACATGGTGGGTTGTCTCATTGCAGCCGTCCTCAGGAACTGAGTTCTGTGTTTGTGATCCATGAACAGTTACTACCACACATTGGGTTCCGGTAACTCGGCCCCTCTCGGCTTATTAATCAACTCGATCTCTGTCCAGGAGTTGCAACTAGTCTCTGGTGTTTGTAGGTAGTGTTAGTAGTCTACCAAGTGGCACCCGGTACAGGTGGGCTTGGGACAGACTAGGCACAGTGGCACGGTGTACCAAGTGGCACCCGGATGGTGGGCTTGGGAACCCTGCTCACATCGTTTGGGGCCGTGAGCGACACCCCGGCCGGATCTCCTTGCGGATGGAACCCGAATAGGCGATAAACCTGGACTAGAGACTTGTTGGTTAGTCAGGTCGTGGCCGACTCCCTCGCCCGGCTTCCGCTTGAAGGTTGCCGAGGTACATGACGTGTACAGGGCGATAAGTGGCGAGAGCGTGTGTGAAGAAGTACACCCATGCAGGGTTATCATTATCTATTCGAATAGCCGGATTCCTCGGATATGGAAACTTGGACCCCTTGCATAGTTCATAGACAAGTGAAAGTGGATACTCTAAAATGCGCAAGATAAGTGTGAGTGCTATGGATGGCGTTCTCGCAGGGAGACGGGAGCGGATCCATAGTGGTGTATTGGTATGGTGAATTTGTGGACTCGTGTGCGCCACCTCAAAAGAGTTACTTGCAGTCGTAGTTCAGGTTAGCCACTGAGTCAAAGCTGGCTTGCTGCAGTCAAACTCCACCACCCCTTATTGATACTGATGCATATGTAGTTAGTTCTGATGTAAGTCTTGCTGGGTACATTTGTACTCACGTTTGCTTAATTTATGTTTTGCAGAGAGATGTCAGTCTCGCTAGTAGTTCCACGTGGACCTCGACGTTTAGCTTGATACCTCAGCTACGATCTTGTGCCCTCGGCAGGATCTTGTAGATAGTCAGGCTTCTCAGCCTTTTTCATTTGTAGATGTCTGTACTCAGACATGTTAAGCTTCCGCGTGTGCTTCGACTTGTATGCTCTGAATGTTGGGTCATGAGACCTATGTTTGTAATATCTCGCTCCTCGGAGCCTAATGAATAAATACTTGAGTTGTAGAGTTATGTTGTGATGCCATGTTGTATTTACACATATCGAGCATATTGTGTGTATGATTGAAATGCTTGGTATGTGTGTGATCCGACAACCTAGTTGTTTATCCTAGGTAGCCTCTCTTCTGGGAAATGTAGTCTTGTGCTTCCATGACCCATAGTAGTCCGCTACAGCCCGGTTCACCGGAGTCCTGCTAGCCCAGCACTACTGCTCCGGAACACTTGACTGGCCGGCATGTGATTCACTTTGTTCCTGTGTCTGTCCCTTCGGGGAAATGTCACGCGGTGACATCCGGAGTCCTGCTAGCCTGCTACAGCCCGGGTTCCCGGAGTCTTGTTAGCCCAGTTGCTACAGCCCGGATTCACACGCTGCTGACCGACATGCTCGATGTTGATTCATGTATGTCTGTCCCCGTAAGTTAGTGCCATTGTGGGTTCACGACTAGTCATGTCGGCCCGGGTTCTCTGTTATATGGATGCTAGCGACACTATCATATACATGAGCCAAAAGGCGCGAACAATCTCGGGCCATGGTAAGGCGACACCCGTGGGAATACCGTGCGTGAGGCCGCAAAGTGATATGAGGTGTTACAGGCTAGATCGATGTGACTTAGAATCGGGGTCCTGACATTATCCCTTACCTTTTATCGATCAAATGCTAGAAAGATTATCCAAACATACACATTTTTGCTTTCTTAGATGGTTATTCTGGTTTCTCTCAAATACCTGTGTCAGCCAATGATCAATCAAAGACTACTTTTACTTGCCATTTTGGTACTTTTGCTTATAGACGTATGCCTTTTGGTTTATGTAATGCACCTACTACCTTCCAAACATGCATGATGGCTATATTCTCTGACTTTTGTGAAAAGATTTGTGAGGTTTTCATGGACGATTTTTCCATCTAAGGATCCTCTTTTGATGATTGCTTAAGCAACCTTGACCGAGTTTTGCAGAGATGTGAAGAAACTAATCTTGTCTTGAATTGGTAAAAGTGCCACTTTATGGTTAATGAAGGTATTGTCTTGGGGCATAAAGTTTCTGAAAGAGGTATTGAGGTTGATAAAGCCAAGGTTGATGCTATTGAAAAGATGCCATGTCCCAAGGACATCAAAGGTATAAGAAGTTTCCTTGGTCATGCCAGTTTTTATAGGAGGTTCATTAAGGACTTCTCAAAATTTTCTCGGCCCCTAACTAATTTATTACAAAAAGATATACCATTTGTTTTTGATGATGATTGCGTAGAAGAATTTGGAATACTTAAGGAAGCATTGATCTCCGCACCGATTGTTCAACCACCTGATTGGAATTTACCCTTTGAAATTATGTGTGATGCTAGTGATTATGTTGTAGGTGCTGTTCTAGGGCAAAGAGTTGATAAGAAACTAAATGTTATTCAATATGCTAGTAAAACTCTAGATAATGCTCAGAGAAATTATGCTACTACTTAAAAAGAATTCTTAGCACTTGTATTTGCTTGTGATAAGTTCAGACCTTATATTGTTGATTCTAAATTAACTATTCACACGGATCATGCTGCTATTAAATATCTTATGGAAAAGAAAGATGCTAAACCTAGACTTATTAGATGGGTTCTCCTGCTACAAGAATTTGATTTGCATATTATTGATAGAAAGGGAGCTGAGAACCCCGTTGTAGACAACTTGTCTAGGTTAGAAAATGTTCTTGATGACCCACTACCTATTGATGATAGCTTTCTTGATGAACAATTAAATGTCATATGTTTGTCTTGTCTAAGTATTTCAATCCGGTTTTTATTGGCCTACTCTCTTCAAGGATGCCCATATGTTTGTCTTGTCTTGTGATGAATGTCAAAGAATTGGTAATATTAGTAGACATCAAGAAATGCCTATGAATTATTCACTTGTTATTGAACCATTTGATGTTTGGGGCTTTGATTATATGGGACTTTTTCCTGCCTCTAATGGATATACACATATTTTAGTTGCTGTTGATTATGTTACTAAGTGGGTAGAAGCTATTCCAACTAGTAGCGCTGATCATAACACTTCTATTAAAATGCTTAAAGAAGTTGTTTTTCCAAGGTTTGGAGTCCCTATATATTTAATGACTGATGGTGGTTCACATTTTATTCATGGCGCTTTCCGTAAAATACTTACTAAGTATGATGTTAATCATAGAATTGCATCTCCTTATCACCCGCGGTCTAGTGGTCAAGTAGAATTGAGTAATAGAGAACTCAAATTAATTTTGCAAAAGACTGTTAATAGATCTAGAAAGAATTGGTCCAAGAAACTTGATGATGCATTATGGGCCTATAGAACTGCATATAAAAATCCTATGGGTATGTCTCCGTATAAAATGGTCTGTGGAAAAGCATGCCACTTACCTCTCGAACTAGAACATAAGGCTTACTGGGCTATTAAAGAGCTCAACTATGATTTCAAACTTGCCGGTGAGAAGAGGTTATTTTACATTAGCTCACTTGATGAATGGAGAACCCAAGCCTATGAGAATGCCAAATTATTTAAAGAAAAGGTTAAAAGATGGCATGACAAAAGGATACAAAAGCGTGAGTTTAATGTAGGTGATTATGTATTGCTATGCAACTCTCGTTTAAGATTTTTTGTAGGAAAACTTCTCTCTAAATGGGAAGGTCCTTACGTTATCGAGGAGGTGTATCGTTCCGGTGCCATAAAAATCAACAACTTCGAAGGCACAAATCCGAAGGTGGTGAACGGTCAAAGAATTAAACATTATATCTCAGGTAATTCTATAAATGTTGAAACAAATGTTATTGAAACCGTAACCCCGGAGGAATACATAAGTGACACTTTCCGGAATGTTTCAGACTCCGAAAAGGAATAGGTATGTGGTATGGTAAGTAAACTGACTCCAAAATAGTTTTTATGGCAATATTTCTCCATTTTGGAATATTTAGAAAAATAGAAAAATAAGAAGCAGTTCGGGAAGGACACGAGGCCTCCACGAGGGTGTAGGGCGCGCCCTACCCTACTGGGCACGCCCCCTACCTCGTGGGCACCTCGTGTGCTCTCCGGACTCCATTTTCTTACAGGACACATATTTTGGTCGGTAAAAATTCATTATATAACCTCCCGAAGGTTTTGACCACCGTATCACGCAAAAATCTCCTGTCTTTGTATCGAGCTGTTTTTTTGACAGATCCAGGTCGTCATGTCGTCTTCAAGTGCCCCCAGGACCAATTCTTTGAGAAGGTCATCAATCCCTACCTCGTGGAAGTGCTGCAACACCCTCAAACCATTGAGATGCATGAGGGGTTGTTGCACATCCGCGATGTTGAGGGACCAAGGAAGACCAGAAGCACGGAGGCAAGGCTTGAGGCATTGGAACAAGAAGATTTCAAGTGTCAGGAGATGGTGGAGCGTGGACTCGATTCCAATCACATTATGATCACGGAGTTCACCAACAACCACAAGCTGGACGTCAAGGACATTGGGGAGGCCATCTTCAAGCTTCATGACAAAATCGAGCACCTCCAAGCCCAAGTCTATAACCTGCAAAATCAAAAATGTGAGTATGAATATAGATTCAAGAGGATGATTTTGGCTGCAGATTTGAGGTTTCAGGAGACTCGATCATCCTTCTATGATAGTGACCCTATGCCTTGGAAGAAGGACGACAAGCCTACGCCATCAACAAAACCATCACCTTCTTCACCAACAAAGAAGAATTGACTATCTGGTATGGTCACTCCCCTTGGCAATTGTCAAGCTTGGGGGAGTGCCCCGGTATCGTATCACCATCACTTTTATCTTTACTGTTTTTCTTAGTTCGATCCTTTTGATAATATTTTGATCTAGTAGAATAAAACTTCTTAGTATGATCTAGTTGTGAGTTTTGCTTTATGATCCTTCTATGTAATCGAGTCCGTGAGCTATATAATAAAGATTAGTGTTAAGTCAAGGGCTTGATTATTTTTCCATGATCTTGAGTGAATAAACGAAAAGAGAAAGAATTAAAAGAAACAAAGAGATCATATGGATCTTATGGAGAGTAGTGAGCTCACATAGAAAAAGTATGATGAATAAAAGTTGTTGAGAGTTGACAAACATAGTTTTGGTCATCATTGCAATTAATAGGAAGTAATAAAGAAAGAGAGGTCTTCACATATAAATATACTATCTTGGACATCTTTTATGATTGTGAGCACTCATTAAAATATGACATGCTAAAGAGCTGACATTGGACAAGGAAGACAACGTAATGGGTTATGTTCTCTTACATCTGAGATAAATTATATTGTCATGGATCATCCAACATGGTTGAGCTTCCCTTTCCCCCTCATTCTAGACAAATTCTTTGCACCAAGTAGAGATACTACTTGTGCTTCCAAACACCCTTAAACCAGTTTTGCCATGAGAGTCCACCATATCTACCTATGGATTGAGTAAGATCCTTCAAGTAAGTTGTCATCGGTGCAAGCAATAAAAAATTGCTCTGTAAATATGTATGATTGATTGGTGTGGATGAAACAAGCTTTGTACGATCGTGTGATATGGAAGAAATAAAAGCGACAGACTGCATAATAAAGGTCCATATCACAAGTGGCAATATAAAGTGACGTTCTTTCGCATTAAGATTTTGTGCATCCAACCATAAAAGCGCATGACAACCTATGCTTCCCTCTGCGAAGGGCCTATCTTTTACCTTTGTCTCCTACCTTACATAAGAGTCGTGGTGATTTTCACCCTTCCTTTTTACATTTTATCTTTTGGCAAGCACAACATGTTGGAAGGATCCTGGTATATATGGCTAATTGGATGTGAGTTTTCATGAACTATTATTGTTGACATTACCCTTGAGGTAAAACGTTGGGAGGCAAAACTATAAGCCCCTATGTTTCTCTGTGTCCGATTAAAACTCCATAACCATAAGTACTGCGTGAGTGTTAGCAATGGTGAAAGACTATATGATAGTTGAGTATGTGGACTTGCTGAAAAGCTCTTATATTGACTCTTTCCTATGTTATGATAAATTGCAATTGCTCCAATGACTGAGATTATAATTTGTTAGTTTTCAATGAAGTTTATGATTCATACTTGAAACTGTGATTGAACTGTTACTCTAGCATAAGAGATCATATGACAAGAATTATATAAGTTGTTGTTCTAAGAATGATCATGATGCCCTCATGTCCGTATTTTATTTTTATCGAAACCTCTATCTCTAAACATGTGGACATATTTTTCGATTTCGGCTTTCGCTAGAGGACAAGCAAGGTCTAAGCTTGGGGGAGTTGATACGTCCATTTTGCATCATGATTTTATATTGATATTTATTGCATTATGGGCTGTTATTACACATTATGTCACAATACTTATGCCTATTCTCTCTTATTTTACAAGGTTTACATAAAGAGGGAGAAGGTCGGCAGCTGGGATTCTGGGCTGGAAAAGGAGCAAATATTAGAGACCTATTCTACACAGCTCCAAAAGTCCTGAAACTTCACGGAAGACGTTTTCAGAATATATAAAAAATGCTGAGAGCAAAAAGTTCACTAGGGGGGCCACACCCTGCCCATGAGGGTGGGGGCGCGCCCTACCCCCTGGGCACGCCCCCTACCTCGCGGGCCCCCTGGTGGCCCTACGATGGCGATCTTTTCTGCTATATGGAGTCTTTCGATGAGAAAAAAAATCATAAGCCATCTTTCTTGACGAGACTCCGCCACCACAAGGCGGAACCTTGGCGGAACCAATCTAGGGCTCTGGCGGAGCTGTTCTACCGGGGAAACTTCCCTCCGGGAGCGGGAAATCATCGCCATCGTCATCACCAACGCTCCTCTCATTGGGAGAGGGCAATCTCCATCAACATCTTCATCAGCACAATCTCCTTTCAAAACCCTAGTTCATCTCTTTTATCCAATTCTTGTCTCCATGTCCGGGATTGGTACCTGTGGGTTGCTAGTAGTGTTAATTACTCCTTGTAGTTGATGCTAGTTGGTTTATTTGGTGAAAGATCATATGTTTAGATCCTATACGCATATTAATACCCCTCTGACACTTCACCATTATTTGGGCCTAGAGGAAGGCATTCAGAAGTAATAAGTAGATGATGGGTTGCTAGAGTGATAGAAGCTTAAACCCTAGTTTATGCATTGCTTCGTAAGGGGCTGATTTGGATCCATATGTTTCATGCTATGGTTTGGTTTACCTTAATACTTTTGTTGTAGTTGTGGATGCTTGCACTAGAGGTTAATCATAAGTGGGATGCTTGTCCAAGTAAGTACAGTAACCAAGCACCGGTCCACCCACATATCAAATTATCAAAGTACCAAACGCGAATCATATGAACGTGATGAAACCTAGCTCGACGATATTCCCATGTGTCCTCGGGAGCACTTTACATCATATAAGAGTTTGTCCAGGCTTGTCCTTTGCTACAAAAAGGATTGGGCCACCTTTCTGCACTTTATTTACTTTTGTTACTTGTTACTCGTTACAAATTATCCTATCACAAAACTATCTGTTACCTATTATTTCATTGCTTTCAGAGAATACCTTGCTGAAAACCGCTTATCATTTCCTTCTGCTCCTCGTTGGGTTCGACACTCTTACTTATCAAAGTACTACGATAGATCCCCTATACTTGTGGATCATCAGCTCTCGGTCAGCCTGCGCACCGGACGACACTCGCACGCCTCCCATTCAGTCAAGGTCAAGCAACTGTCCGCACGGTACCTCCTACGGCCATTGAAACCAAGACACGTGGCGTCACATGAATGGTTAACAGAACGCACACGGTTTGAATTATACAAACATTTGAGATATTAAAATGGCAGCTATTTTTTCAAAATGCCTTTGTTGGTAGTCATTATTAGAGTGCGCCTTCTCTCAAAATGGGCACGAAAAATACCACGACATGTCAGGTCCCATTCCATGATAGCATGCCACGTTTCATGAATTTCAGATGACTTTTGGATTTACTAGAATTTAAAAACCAGGCATCTCAATGTTTTGTCGGCAATCAACGGTGCCCTGGTGTTTCAAATTCATTCCCATTTCTTGCTTGGGACCTAAGCATGCAACCAAGGACAAAGATTTGATTTTTCAACCAATTTATATGCACTGGAGCATGCATGTAGTTCAAATTTGAATTGTGCACATAAATGCATTGAAAAATTAGTTAATGCAAAAAATGTCCAAACGAACCCTGAAAAATCACAAAAATTCACACAACACTATTGTTGTTCTATGTTGACACGAGAAAAAATTTCAAAGCAATAAGAGGCAATGGATATCGTTTCGTCCCCAAAGCTGGGACGTTCCCTACCGAAAACCATCATGCTTGTTGTGAGAAGCTCTGGTTTGTGAGAAGCATATACCCAAACCTGCCCCAAATGGGACAAAATTATTACCATGACATGTTAATGCCGCTCCATGATAGCATGCCAATTTTCATGAATTTCAGACGAGTTTTGGATTTACTATAATTTAAAAACCAGGCACCTCAATGTTTTGCCGGCAATCAACGGTGCCCTGGTGTCTGAAATTCATTCCCATTTCTTGCATGGGACCTAAGCGTGCACCCAAGGACACATATTTGATTTTTCAACCAATTTATATGCACCCGAGCATGTGAATGTAGTTTAAATTTAAATTATGCACATACATGCATTGAAAACTCAGATAACGCATAAAAATATCCAAACGAACCCTGAAAAATCACAAAAATTCACACAACACTCCTGTTGTTCTATGTTGACACGAGAAAAAAATTGAAAGCAATAAGAGGCAATGGATATCGTTACCTCCACAAAGGTGGGACGTTCCCTACCGTAAACCATCATGCTTGTTGTGAGAAGCATATACCAAAACCTACCCCAAATGGGACAAAAATTTTACCACGGCATGTTGATGCCGCTCCATGATAGCATGCCAAGTTTCATGAATTTCAGACGAGTTTTTGATTTACTAGAATTTAAAAACCAGGCATCCTGATGTTTTGCTGGCAATCAACGGTGCCCTGGTGTTTGAAATCCATTCCCATTTCTTGCATGGGACCTAAGCATGCACCCAAGGACACAGATTTGATTTTTCAACCAATTTATATGCACTAGAGAATGTGCATGTAGTTCAAATTTGAATTATGCATATAAAATGCCTGGAAAACCAAGTTAATGCATAAAAATGTCCAAACGAACCCCGAAAAATTCCAAACTGAACACAACACTCTTCTTGTTCTATGTTGACACTCAATTTTTTTTGAAAGCAATAAGAGGCAACGAATATCGTTTCGTCCCCAAAGGTGGCACGTTCCCTACCGAAACCATCACGCTTGTTGTGAGAAGTTCTGGTTTGTCAGAAGCTTATACCCAAACCTTCCCGAAATGGGACAATTTTTTTACCACGACATCTTGATGCCGCTCCATGATAGCATGCCAAGTTTCATGAATTTTGGACGTGTTTTGGATTTACTAGAATTTAAAAACCAGGTATCTAACTATTTGCGGCCGAGTGACGGTGGCAGGGTGTTTGAAATTCATTGCCATTTCTTGCATGGGGCCTAAGCATGCAACCAAGGACACATATTTGATTTTTCAACCAGTTTATATATACTGGATCATGAGCATGTAGTTCAATTTTGAATTATCCGCATAAAATGCCTGGAAACCCAGTTAATGTATAAAAATGTACAAACGAACCCCAAACAATTCCGAAATTGAACACAACATTCCGTTTGTTCTATGTTGACACTCTAAATTTTTTGAAAGCAATAAGAGGCAACGAATATCATTTCGTCCCGAAAGGTGGCACGTTCCCTATCGAAAAAAATCATGCTTGTTGTGAGAAGCTTATACCCAAACCTGCCTGAAATGGGATAAATTTTTTACCACGGCATGTTGATGCCGCTCCATGATAGCATGCCAAGTTTCATGAATTTCAAACGAGTTTTGGATTTACTAGAATTTCAAAAGTAGGTATCTCAATGTGTGCGGCTGAGTGACGGTGGTAGGGTGTGTGACATTCATTCCCATTTCTTCCATGGGACCTAAGCATGCAACCAAGGACACATCTTTGATTTTTCAACCAGTTTATATGCACTGGAGCATGTGCATGTAGTTGAAATTAGAATTATGCACCTGAAATGCCTACAAAACCAAGTTAATATATAAAAATGTCCAAACGAACCTTGAATAATTCCATTTTTTGACGACACACCTATAGTTGCTTGTTCACTGCAGATAAAAGTTCGAACAACTCAAACACCATCCTTTGTAGCTGTGATCCCATTACGTAATTCAAATCCAGACGATAAATCAAGTAGATCTCACACAGTTTATTATTACCAACCGTGTGAGATGCAGCACAAAATATCTTGGAGCACCGTCGGTGTATAGTATGCCTATGGCTTACGAGAGAAGGTGCATCGGCAACAGTCCACAGGCAGCGTGTCAAGCACACTAGCTCACTCCCCAAATATCATTTCACAGTTCATTCATCGCCAGTGAAAGATGGGACGTGGACCCACGTCGTGAGGGCAACTTCGGCGGCCCACTCCGGTGAGAGCACGGCCGCAGCCGCTAGGCACGTGCTAACAAGCTTCGTGAGGGCGACCGCAGTCTGCGTCCGGGTGGCCAAGGCAGCACAAACGGCCATTGTTGCTTCTCTGGCGGCTGTAGCAGCATCTGCCTCGGGGATAGCAACTGGTGAGAGCAGCACACGAGTTGTTCGTTCCGCAATGGCGTCCTTAGCCCTCATGGAGGCCGCCCACTACCATGTTGAGGCCGTCCACGCCCAGCTCGTGGTAGTCACCGCACAAATCGAATGAAGCTTCTCCGACAACGGTCGGCAACCCATGACCAAAGAGCTAGCAATCGCCGAGAGAGTTCGAGCAGCCGTCCGTTCGCGCGCGGCATACCTTGCCACAACGGAGCCCACCAGAGCCCAGATCACGGCCACCCATGCCCATCTCGTGGTGGCCTATTCCAAAGATATGTCGGACGCGGATGGCGAGATTCTTGCCGAGTATGGTGCAATTGATGCCATGGAGCCCCTTCCCCAGGAGACCGTCGGGCGCGAGCTGGACATGGAGGCGGCGGCGGAGATCGACGAGCACCATCCGTAGTAGTACTCTTTGTTTTGTTTAGGTCAGCCAGCTCTGCTTAATTGCTTAACTTGCTCGATTAAGAAGTTAGTCTCCTTTGTGTACCCAAATTATGCAATGATGTGGATGACCACTATAACCAGGGAAATTCAAACCAAAATTTTTGACGTTGAAACTCAACACACACGGGTTAAGCTATCTGAATCGTTTGTGATGTTCACATAACATACATAGTTCTAAATAAGGGACCGTGTCTGATGACACTTTGCGCGCCAGTTTTTTCGCTGAAGTGATTCCAAATTTTCGGCTTCCGTGGAAATATCTACCTCCCCGCCCCCTCCCAATTACCAAAAGCCACATTTCCCATCTTTCCGCCTGCCTTCCCAAGTTCAAACCTTCACTCCTTTCTTGCAGCACCGCCGACTCCTCGCCGGACAACCCTCCTTCATGCTCCTCGGCCTCTCCTATCTAGACAGGTAATCCACACCCGACCCCCATCCTCCTCCTCTTTCCACATCCCACATGCCCCGACCGTCGGCGCGAGAACGACACCTTCCACCCAAATCACCGACCCCTCCACCAAATAAGCGCTGGCCTAAGCCATGGTGCACGGAGTATAGCCACGACCTCAAGGAGCATTTGGCAGCGGAGAAGCAAATCGCGGCCGCAGGTGCATATGAGGTCACGATGGCTACTATTCGTGCCGACCCTAGATCTTGAAGGATCACCTTGGCATTTGCTAGCTATGCCAGTTAAGCATGCTTGGTTTACCCGTTGCGTGTGCTGCTCCTGCCTTTTCTTCACAAATTCTAGTAAATTGTGCTATCTAATTTTACAATGCAATATGTTGCTCTAGTGTATATGTTCTGTACGTCGTGCAGTGTGGTGCTCACTTATTAACTGTTTTGTTAATTAGTTGTCGTCTTCAGTTAACTGTTTGGTTCAATTCTGCAAATGTGATGTTCAATTCTTGAGGATGCAATTTTGTATTGTCTTCCATGTGAGAAACAAATTGAATTTATCTTTACAAAATACATGAGAAACGAATACAATTGCTATATTTCCAAGTTGTCAAGCATGCTTGGTTTGGATATACATTATGCAATGTGGTGCTCAGTTAACGTTTGGTTCATTTGTGTTGTGGTGTTTAGTTAACAGTTTGGTTTTCTGCAATGCGATGTTCAATAGTTGTGGGTGCATTCTGTTATTGTATACCATGTGAGGAATAAATTGAATTTGGCCGTAGTAAATACATGAGAAACAAATACAATTTCTACAATTGGCTGGAGTTAACTGTTTGGTTAAATGACTGATCTTCTATTAGGAGTATGTTATATTGTGCAATGTGGTGCTCAGTTAATGTTTGGTTCATTCGTTGTGGTGTTTAGTTAACTGCTTGGTTCCATTCTGCAATGCGATGTCCAATTTTCGTGGGTAGAATTTTGTATTTGTTGTGCATGTGAGGAATAGATCAAATTTGGTTGCACTTAATACATGAGAAACATATACAAGTGCTATATTTCCTAGTTCTTAATCATGCTTGGTTTGGATAAATGGGTTTTCCATGTGGCTTGAATTAATCTAATGAATCTGCAATGTGCTTATTTTTCATCAAGATATTTTACTGATAGCATGCGAACCCTTACTTAACCTGATGACTAACTACCTTATATGTGTTGCAGGGAAACAATGGGAAGAACTGAGGTTTACAATCGAGGTTAGCACGTGCATGGTCCGTTGTCTAATAGCACATTATTGTGCAATTGCAGGAACCATTCTAATATTTAGGTTTTTAACAATTTGGTCTTACACATGTAGGTCCTGTTGTTAGAGGTTTTGACCCACTGTTCGACCATTTTTGCATATGGGTAAATGAGTTGTCCATGAATATCAGTCAAGTCAAGAAACTCAGAAAGATTGTTAGGATAAAGAAATTAGTGACAAAAAACAACAACATCTTTATCCACACAATAAAGAAGACATCAGTTCACTACAGGATGGTACTAACTATTATACCTTGCCTTTTTATTCCTTTTCCCCATTTCCAATATAGAGAAGATATTTATGCACATCCTTGTTTTCAGGACTTTCCAAAGCAGTTCACTAATGATTACCTCTCAAACCACATGTATGGTTAGGAGGCGAGGAAGGTATTCATACAACACCCACGGTTCAATATTGAAGTGAAATTGAAGAGGATGAAGGATGGACGGTCAATCATCCACAGGCACTGGCCTAAAATTACATAGACCTTCAACATCAATGAAGGCTCAATATTCGCCTTCCGCTTCAGAAGTTTTCCAGATGAGATACATTTGTCTATGTACCGTCTATGATGCTAATTTTGAAAGGTTATAGATGTTGCATGCGAAACTTGGTCCTGTTGTAGTTGTGTAATGGGGTAGCTGAGTGCTGAAGCTATATGATGTTGTACTCTAATGTATTTCAATTATGAAAATGAAATATATTGTGTGCTTAATATGAAATGTCAGTTAGATTAATAAATACCATGGGCGATGACCGGATAATTAGCCTGCTAATTGGGTTTTGCTATTGCAAAAGGTTGTTTAAAAAATACCATGGGCGATGACCTCAGGCAACGCACATAGTTTCTAGGAATAAACCGTGTTGGATCAATGAAAAATCACACACGACTTTCTCTTGAAAACTGTTTGCGTTAGGCCACCTCGCGCAAACATTTACCACAAAAAACTGTGTGTGATGGACAACCTTTGCCACACAGTTTCTTCCATGGACCGTGTGTGATATATTCAATAGTGCAAATGATTTAACGACAAAAATTGTGTGTGATGTACTTGTGAACGGAAACGTTTTCCTTGGAGCGACTGTGTGGGATGTACATACGAATGGAAACGTTTAGCAGGGGCTGACTGTGTGGGATGTACTTGCGACCAGAAACAATTTTGCCATATAATTGTATTTTTAGCTCTATTTTATGTATTTCCGTATTTGAGCGCTCGCCGGTTGCACACGACCTCATTTTGCCTAACGTGTGTGCCAGGAGGGCATATCCCCCAACGGTTTCTGGGTCGTGTGGGAAGGACCCCCATATCGCCCACACTCACTTGGCGAGGGTTTCAAATGTCGTCATAGAAAGGGGTTAAAACCGTTTGTTTAGGAGTTAGCTGTACTAGTGATATATTAGAGAGTAGGATTCTTTTTACTCCTCAGCCCTCTTCGTCACTCTGGTGAGGTCTCCTGACGTAGATGTTTTGACTTTCCTCTACTCATTTTCACTAAAAAAAATTAGGATCACACGGGTATCTTGGGATCGTTCCGATATTCTTGTGACGAGAACATTGTTCTTGGTGCCTCATGACATTTAGGGGTTGTGGTAGTGTCCCGGGGAGTTGAGCTCCCAGGTGTCGTCATCACAATTTTCACGTTGAAGTTCTAGAATACCTGAGTTTGCTGACCTCGAAAATCTCTTTTATGCATTTAGTGGTGAGATAACCTCGACGCCACGCGGTACTGGGGAGGGAGTTCGAGAGTATTGCCACAACTCGTATAACAGATGCTTTTCGAAGGTTGAGGTACACGATTTTCGGAGTTTTCTTGGTTATGTGTTGAAGGATGGATACAGTTGGAGCGTAGGGCTTGTTAGTTGTGTGATATATATTTTGCCTCCCTGTATCCCCAACACCAGATTGCATAACAAGAAAGTTTTGGGAGTTTTTAGGTGGGAATTCAAGTATCACATTGGATATCTTTCCAAGAGACACATGATACGATATGGGGTCTATCATATGTTTGTTCCGGCTTATTCCGCAAGCCCAATCCTTCGTTTTGTTTTGAGTTGTGGTATTCGAGTTGCTTCAAAGTCAAGTATTTATTCCATACCTTTTCCTAAGTGGTGTTCTTACATTTGTATGTCAATATTAATCCTTCTTGATCATCGAGGTTGTCATGTTAATTCTTTTCCAACCGGCGTGCTTCTCTTCAAGTGGATCCGATCATTTCAACACCCGCAAGATCATTTCTAAGTTTTCTCAACAGTGTCTGTTTCATCTGTCCGCAAGTTGCCTTTGTTTTCCCGCCCTCCCACCCTTTTCTTGAAGGACTCATATTTCTTAATCAACTATCCTTTTCATTGATGGGAAGTCTCTCCATTCTTTTCTGTCAATG
Source organism: Triticum aestivum (assembly GCF_018294505.1). Taxonomy (NCBI): domain Eukaryota; kingdom Viridiplantae; phylum Streptophyta; class Magnoliopsida; order Poales; family Poaceae; genus Triticum; species Triticum aestivum. Next base: position 202,299,847 of record NC_057803.1, on the reverse strand, counting down.
TTCTTATCCAGTGATTCTCAAGAAGATACTAAGGAAGCTTCAAGTTCATCATTCTTCATTCTTTTTCTTCTCCGCTGGATTCAATTCAAGCTTTCGGTGTTGATCATACCATTTCCTTCTTTTCAAATGCTTTCTCATGCAGACGCACCCACTGGTACGCGTCGGTCCTAAACAAATGGTTTTTAACCCCTTCCCGCGACGGCATTTGGAACCGTCGCCAAGTGAGTGTGGGCGACAGGGGGTTCCTTCCCACATGACCCAGAAACCATCAGGGATATGCCGTCCTGGCAAACACACTCAGCAAAATGAGGTCGTGTGCGACCGGCGAGCACTCAAATAAGGAAGTGCATACAATAGTGCTAAAAAAATACAATTATACAGGTGAAATCATTTCCGGTCGTAAGTACATCACACACAGTCAGTCACCGCTAAAGGTTTCCGTTTGTATATACATCCCACACAGTCACTCCAAGGAAAACGTTTGCGCAAGGTGGCATAACGCATACAGTTTGTCGTGTGTGCTTGTTCATTGATCGAACACGGTTTATTCCTAGAAACTGTGTGCGTTTCCTTAGGTCATCGCCCATGGTGTTTTCTCGTTAACCGTTTGCAATAGGAAAGCCCAATTAGCAAGCTAATTGGCCAATTAGCAAGCTAATTGGCCAATTATTAATAATCCATTTACTAATCTAATTGACATTCATATTAAGCACATAATATATTCCATTTCCATATTTGGGAAGCAGGATTTCATAATTGAAATACATCGTAGTACAACATGATATAGCTTCAGCACTCAGCCACCCCATTACACAACTGCACCAGCAGCAAGTTTCACATGCAACATCTAGAACCTTTCGAAATTAGCATCATAGACGGTACATAGAGAGATGCATCTCATCTTGAAAACTGCTGAAGCGGAAGGCTAATATTGAGCCTTCATTCATGTTGAAGGTCTTTGCAACTTTAGGCTAGTGCCTGTGGATGATTGACCATCCATCCTTCGACCTCTTCTGGAACACTTCAATATTGAGCCGTGGGTGTTGTATGAAAACTTTCCTCGCCTCTTGACCACAGAGGTGGTTTGATAGTTAATCATCAGTGAAGCCTGAAAACAAGGATGTGTGTCGGTGTCAAAACCGGCAGATCTCGAGTAGGGGGTCCCGAACTGTGCGTCTAGGCCGGATGGTAATAGGAGGCAAGGGACACGAAGCTTTACCCAGGTTCGGGCTCTCTCGATGGAGGTAAAACCCTACGTCCTGCTTGATTAATATTGATGATATGGGTAGTACAAGAGTAGATCTACCACGAGATCAGAGAGGCTAAACCCTAGAAGCTAGCCTATCGTATGATTGCTGATGGGTATGTTGTCCTACGGACTAAAACCCTCCGGTTTATATAGACACCGGATAGGGTTAGGGTTAGATAGAATCAGTTACAATGGTGGAGATCTAAATATCCGTATCGCCAAGCTTGCCTTCCACGCCAAGGAAAGTCCCTTCCGGACACGGGACGAAGTGTTCAATCTCGTATCTTCATAGTCCAGGAGTCCGGCTGAAGGTATAGTTCGGCTATCCAAACACCCCCTAATCCAGGACTCCCTCAGTAGCCCCTGAACCAGGCTTCAATGATGACGAGTCCGGCGCGCAAATTGTCTTCGGCATTGCAAGGCGGGTTCCTCCTCCAAGTACTTCATAGATGATTTTGAACACAAAGATAGTGTTTGGCTCTGCAAAATAAGTTTCCACATATTGCCATAGAGAGAATAATATTTACACAAATCTAATCTGCTGACGTATTCCGTAGTGTGACATCACACCACGGCCAAGCTTTTATTCGAACCGTTTTACTGTCCCATCTTAGCGCGTTATGCGAGGCGGTTTCCTTGGCACGTCTTGTTAAAGCAGAGATCATGTCCCCTTATTCCAGATTCTTATCAATACGGGCGTGGGTAACCCTACCGCGCCATTGATTGCGGCGCTTGGAGATAAGCGAGTTTTACCAGGCTGGTGGGGACACGCAGTTGCGTCCACCCATATAAGGGGATAAGGATCCACCTTTTTACCCACGCCTTCTTCCTCCTTTGCCTATCCATTCTTGCGCACCCGAGCTCTAGCGCCCAAGTCCGCACTACCACCTCAACCTTCTCCAGTCATGTCCGGAGCGGGAGGCAAGTGGATGGTCTCCTCCGCCACTGAGGGACACATCAAAAAGCTGAGGAAGGTCGGATATCTGGCTAGCGACATCGCGCACCGGCTTCCTGAAAAGGGGCAGCTCATCCCCATTTCCTCCCCCATTTCCTCCACGGACTGGGCTTCCCTCTGCATCGGTTTGTCCGGGGGCTCATGTTCTACTACGGCCTGGATTTCCACGATCTGGCCCCGAACTTCGTCCTCAACATCTCGGCGTTCATCATCGTGTGCGAGGCGTTCCTCCGCGTCCGCCCCCATTTCGGCCTATGGCTTAAGACTTTCAATGTTAAGCCAAAGATGGTGCGCGGCAGCCAGGCGGAGTGCGGCGGTGCCATGGTTGGCAAGATGACCAACGTCCTGTGGCTCGAGGGCTCCTTTGTGGAGACCCTGAAGGGGTGGCAATCATGGTGGTTTTACGTCACTGAGCCATGCGATGCCGAATGGGTCGCACCCCCTGAGTTTCGATCCGGCCCCCCTATGCGGCTCACCTCCTGGAAGGAGACAGGCCTGTCTTGGGGTAAAAAAGGAGAGCTGACCGGACTCCAAACATGCATCCAAACCCTGGTGAACAAAAAGCTCAGGCTTGTCAACGTAGTCTAGGTTATGCTCATCCGCCTGATCCTCCCGTGTCAATGACGGGCCTTCAATCTGTGGGAGTTTGACCCGGCGCAACATTGAACTCTGAACAGGCTCTTCAACATGACGTATGAAGATGCCTGGAGGATGCTTTTTAAGGGCGCCGAGGCTCCCGCATCCGCTACCGAGGATCGCGGATTCAGCGCGCAGCGTCACGCGCTCGCGGTAAGCTGTTTTTTCCTTTTATAGGGTATCAGTTTTCCATAGTTTGACTCTATGCGGGATCTAAATTCCCTTACCTTTGACAGGATTGGCAGGTGACGTTCGGACAGATCAACTGTCTGGCGCCTTTGCCCGAAGGCCCAGCGGACGCTCAATTGGCGAAGCTGCTGGTTCCGGCACTCTATGTGGTGCCGGAGAAGAGGACCAAGAAGAAGGCCACGGGGACTCAAAAGAGTGCTTGACGCCCGAAGGTGTCGGATTCACCATACGACGAATCCGAGGCGCACTCCTCCCATGAAGACGAGGAGGAGGAAGAAGAGACCCCCCCCCAGCGGGGGAAGGGAAGAAAAGGAAGGCCGCCCCAACCGGGGAGGCCGAAGGGTCCAAGAAGGGGAAAACCCTTTCTCCGGACTACTCCACCGACGCCGACGACGGCAGAGAGGAGTGGGCGCCCAGGGCCAAGCCCCTGGAGAAATCGTAAGTATCCGGATACCAAAGTAATCCATAGTATTTGTTTATTGCACAACTTTCCCTTATGTCGAATGTGTTTATGCAGCCCACCCAAAGACCAGCTCGACGCATCGTCGAGCGGCTCACTGGACTCGTTGGATGTGAACTCACTTCCGACGGCTTCCTCCCCCCGCCCAACGGACGACACCGAAGTGTTGTCCCAACAGGTTCCAATCCGGGAGGAGGTGGTCCTGGAGGCGCCGCAAGGCGACCTCCCGGACTCCAGGAGTAAAGGGGATGAAACCCCCCAGGGCTCCAAGTCTGGCTCTAGGCCAGACACCACTCCGGAACCTTCAAAGGTTCTAGAGTCCGGCGGGGGACCTCCTTCCAAGAGGAGCAAGTCCACCGTGCCGGTGACCTCCGTCCAACGGAGGCGCCGGACAATATGTTGGGGGTGCTCCAAGGCGCCTCTATCGACGAGGAGCACCGCGCTATTATGAGTGCGGTGGTCCAGAAGGTTCAGTCCGCAAAAAACGAACTGATTGAAGCTTGTACTAGCCTTTTGACAGGCTTCGAGGTAAGTAAAGAAAGTGTAAATAATAGTACCGCATAGACAGTAGCCCCTGATGCTCTGTTGGGCGTTCGGGAAGAAAAGCCGAATAGAGGATCAAATAGAATTCGCAGGAGTCTAACAAAAATGAGTCAATATGCATGTGCAGGCTACCCTGCTTGCGTCTGCCGCACTGACTGCGGAAGTGGACACGCTAAAGCAGGACCTCAAAAGGTCCAAGCAAGAGCTCGAGCATGTCAAGAAGCAGCTTGAGGACAATGAAGGTAAGAAATACCTTGTTAAAAAAGGTGCAATTGCGAAAAATGACAGGATTGTCGTGGCTATTGTAGGGGCCACATCTGAGGTGGTGACCCTTAAGCAAGCGCTGGACGAGGCCGAGAAGAATTTGGCCTCGGAGCACACCGAGCGGGAGAAGTATGAGGCCGAGGTTGGCAAGGTGCGGCAAGAGCTTCAGGCTCTCATGGAAAAACATAAGAGTTTGGAGCGTGACTCGAAGACACAAGCGTCCAAGCTTGCGGTGGCTATTGAAAATGCCAAATCTGCCAAGGCTGAATCCCATAAGACCCTCCAGGAGTTGGATGAGGTGAAGAAGATTGCGGCGGGTAAGGCATTCTCTATGCAAAGCAAACACATAAACGTGAGTTACCTGTTACTTACCCGAATCCGGAGCTCTCTAGGAGCGTTCGCAGATCTTCCGCGGAGTGTATCCGATGCTGCCGCATTCTATCGAGCTGAAGAGGGCAGCTCGACGGAGAAGGTGTTCTGGTCTCAGTACGCTGAGGCCGGACACCTCGTGCCCCTGAGCGACCAGCTGAAGCAACTAGTCGAGCTCCACAAGGCGGCCGAACAGGCCATGAAGGGCCTCCTAGTTCGGCTGTGGCCTGGAGAGGCTCTGCTTGGGAGCTATTTCGGGCTAGTGCGGCGGCTGGTGGAGGCCTGTCCGAGGCTTGAAGACATCAAGTGCTCCGTCTGCATCGAAGGTGCCTGTAGGGCCCTTGCCCGTGCTAAGGTGCACTGGGGCAAGCTGGATGCGGAGAAGCTTGTGAAGGATGGGCCACCGCCAGGGAAAGAGCATCGCAAGCCCGAGAATTATTATAAGGATGTTCTGAAGGGTGCCCGCCTTGTTGCGGATGAATGTACCAAGGATGTATTTTTTGAGTAAAACCCGTTCGTGTTATCCTGTGCGCTGAAAACTTGTTCATATGCGCTAAGCAATGTTGTTTGAATTTAAAATATTACCTTATGTGCGACTGTTTATCAATACTAAGAGATGGCGAGTCCTCGGCTTCTGCCCCCTTGCCGCTAGTGCTGGGGTGTTCAGGGATAAACCTGGGCACTCTTTTTCCCATATTTGGGTCCTTCGAGGGAGGCGCTCAGCCCAACGAACGAGGCAATTAGACTATAATGCGTGAACACTCTCACTTAGCCATAGAATTCTATAATTTTAAATTTCGGCGAAGCCCCTGGTATTCGGAAGACCGAGTTCAAGGCGCTATCCACGCCTTGGCCGGACAGAGCCAGCTCCTTGCCCTAAGCGGCATAAGTCTTTAGGGACTCGAAAGACCTCTCGAACATCGACCAGCTCTCGCTTCATCATGACAGTCAGTTTTAGCTTTCTCCACTGAGGTGCTCGACCCAACTCAACCGGGGCACAATCGCAGTGGTTCTCCTAGTGCTACCTTAGCCGATATAGTGGAACGTAAGGCACCAAAACATAGGAGCCGGGCAAACCCAACTATTGACCCAAGACATGATTCGGAGCCGATGCATATAGTGCTATAAGTTCGGGGTGCCGCACTTGTGAAATTGTTCAGACTTCTCACACCATATTGAGGGGTGCTAAAGCCCCTAGCGTATTTTGGCCGTACCAAGTTGTACGGGTGCAACATGTCGTTAAGGAACATTTATTTATAAAAAGATAATGCAAAAAATAGACAAAAGCTATGCATTGTTTATTAAAGATAGCTGCGATCAAAGAAGAACGATACAAGTAATGCGATAAATGAAAAGTTGGACTATTTAACATGTCTGCTCCAGGGGCAAGCTGCGGAATAGTATGCGAAACAGGTATACTGCTCGTGATAGAGACCACCTGGATTTCCGTAATGTGGCATGGCTTGTCTGCTTCCCTGTTCCTTGCATCGTTTGTGCGGCAATTGAACTGCCGAACAAGCCTTCCGAAGAGTAGAGTCCTGGAAGTAAGAGAAAAGTAAAAAATCGGCAGCCCCTGGTGCGGTTTAATCCGTGTTTTGGGCGTGCCGTGATGGTGCCCCTCCCCCGATGCCCATGGTATTTCTAGAGCGTAGTTATGGATGCGAAGTACTGGCGTCACCTTTTTGCGAGGGTTGGGGTTGGGGCCGCATTGCTACGCCTGCTCGGAACGTGCTAGGCAGTCTTGTTGTAGGTTACTCCGGGCGCGCTTGACGGTGTCCGGACGTTTAATGGCCGGACTGGAGAACTGCCTGGAGAGGCTACTTTGTACTTCCGCTGCAAGTGCCGCCGTGTGCTCCTCCGTTCGTAGGGAGCGTTCGGTGTTTCCATTGACCGTAATCACTCCACGAGGGCCTGGCATCTTGAGCTTAAGGTATGCATAATGCGGTACCGCATTGAATTTGGAGAATGCGGTTCGTCCAAGCAGTGCATGATAGCCACTACGAAATGGGACTATGTCAAAGATCAATTCCTCGCTTCAGAAATTATCCGGGGATCCGAAGACCACTTCAAGTGTGACTGAGCCTGTATAGTTGGCCTCTACACCTGGTATTACACCTTTAAAGGTCGTTTTGGTGGGCTTAATCCTCGAGGGATCGATGCCCATTTTTCGCACTATATCCTGGTAAAGCAGGTTCAGGCTGCTGCCGCCGTCCATGAGGACTCTAGTGAGATGAAATCCGTCAATAATTGGGTCTAGAACCAATGCGGCAAATCCTCCATGACGGATGCTAGTGGGATGATCTCTTCGATCAAAGGTGATCGGGCAGGAGGACCATGGGTTGAACTTTGGGGAGACTGGCTCTACTGCGTATACGTCCCTTAACGCGAGCTTCCGCTCCCTTTTGGGGATGTGGGTGGCGTATATCATGTTCACCGTCCGCACTTGTGGGGGAAAACCCTTCTGTCCATTGTTGTTCGGCAGCCGGGGCTCCTTGTCGTCATCGCTATGCAGCCCCTTGTCTTCATTGTTGGCGCCTAGCTTGCTTGCCTGCTTGAACACCCAACAATCCCTATTTGTGTGATTGGCCGGCTTTTCGGGGGTGCCATGTATTTGGCACAAGCGGTCGAGTATTCGGTCCAAGCTGGACGGGCCCCTAGGATTCCTTTTGAATGGCTTCTTCCGCTGACCGGATTTAGAGCCTCTGAATCCGGCATTAACTGCCGTATCCTCAGCATTGTCGCCGTAAATGCCGCGCTTCTGCTTGTTGCGATGTGACCTGCCACTAATGTCCCTGGTGTCCGAACTATCAGGGTTCTTGGTCATATTGTTGCTACGAGTGAGCCAACTGTCTTCTCCTGCGCAAAAGTGGGTCATGAGTGTCGTGAGTGCTGCCATAGATTTCGGCTTTTCCTGTCCGAGGTGCTGGGCCAGCCACTCGTCACGGATATTGTGCTTGAAGGCTGCTAGGGCCTCAGCGTCCGGACAGTCGACTATTTGATTTTTCTTTGTTAGGAACCGTGTCCAGAATTGTCTTGCCGATTCCTCTGGCTGCTGGATTACGTGACTTAGGTCATCGGCGTCTGGGGGTCGCACATAAGTGCCCTGGAATTTGTCGAGGAATGCGGCTTCCAGGTCCTCCCAACAACTGATTGATCCTATTGGCAAGCTGTTGAGCCAATGCCGAGCTGGTCCTTTAAGCTTGAGTGGGAGGTGTTTGATGGCGTGAAAATCATCGCCGCTGGCCATGTGGATATGAAGGAGATAATCCTCGATCCATACCGCGGGGGTCTGTTGTGCCATCATATGATTCGATGTTTACGGGTTTGAAACCCTCGGGGATTTGATGATCCATTATTTCGTCTGTAAAGCACAGTGGATGTGCGGCGCCTCTGCACTGGGCGATATCATGACATAGCTCCAATGAGCTTTGTCTACTGTGTTCGGGCCTACCGAATTTGTGGCCGGCATGATGGTTACCATCTCGAGCCGTGGGGTGCCCATGCGATCGGTAGATCGATCGTGTTTGCCCTGCCTTGTCCTCCAACATGTCTCGTAAGTCCGGCGCATATTCCCGTGCCTTGGTATGGGGTGCGGCTTGAGTGGAGGGCCGGGAGGCCTCTCTGTTGCGGCCATGAGGTGGCTGTTCGGCCGCATCAAGTGCTTCCTCCTCTAATCGGGGTAGCAACATGCGCTTCAGGTAGCTCTTGGAGGGGAGTTCAAGTTTAAGCTCTTTGGCCGCAAGGACTTCAGTCCATCTGTCAACTAGCAAATCTTGATCAGCTCTCAGCTATTGCTGTTTTTTCTGGAGGCTTCTTGCCGTGGCCATAAGCCTGCGTTGGAAACGCTTTTGCTCAACGGGATCCTCTGGCATGACGAATTCATCGTTGTCGAGGCTTGCCTCGTCTTCGGAGGGAGGCATATAATTATCGTCCTCGACCTCTCTGTCTGCCACTCTCTCATGAGGGTTGGCTTCTCCATCCTCCTGTGCTAAACCTTGCTGGAGGGGGTTTTCTTCGGCACTCTCCGGAGTATTATTATCTCCCGTGCTGGAATCACCATTTTTGTGTTGGCCGGATTTTGAGCGGCGCCGCTGACGCCGGCGCTTGGGCTGTTTCTTGGAGGGGTCATCCTCTGCTGTTCCATCGCCCTCTCCCTCTTTTGGGGTGTCCACCATGTATATCTCATACGACGAGGTGGCTTTCGAGGGCCTAGTAGGCGTTGGTTCTTCATCATCTCCTTCATCGGTGTCCATACCGTCGATGTCTTCGGAGTCGAAGTCGAGCATGTCGGTTAAGTCGTCGACAGTGGCTACAAAGTGGGTGGTGGGTGGGTTTTGAATTTCTTCATCGTCCGTACCCCAACCTTGCAGACCGTAGTCTGGCCAGGGCTCTCCTGATAAAGAGAGAGACTTTAGTGACTTCAGGATATCACCAAAAGGCGAGTGCTCAAAGATGTCTGCGGCAGTGAACTCCATGATCGGCGCCCAATCGGATTCGACTGGCAGGGGCGCGGGGGGTTCAGAGTCCGGAGAGGAGTCCGGCTCCTTGAAGTCACAAGCCTCACAGAGTACGGGGCTGGTGTTCGGCTCAATCGCCGTTTGGAACGCAGCCCCCGAGGTGGCGTCCAACCGCCCATCCTCGATCGGTGCGGTCGGCTCCGAACTAAGGGTCAGAGCCGATGCGGGTGCGGCCCCCACGACACTGTTCGGCGGTAGAGCTAGATCATGCTCGTCGTGACAGTGTGGCGCGCCCGGCAGTGGTTCGAATCCGTCAAAGATAAAATCCCCGCGGATGTCAGCCATGTAGTTTATACTTCCAAATCTGACCTAACGGCCAGGGGCGTAGCTTTCGATCTGCTCTAGATGGCCAAGTGAATTGGCCCGCAGTGCGAAGCCGCCAAAGACGAAGATCTGTCTGGGGAGGAATGTCTCACCATGTACTGCATCGCCATTGATGATCGTAGGAGCCATCGGGCCTGACGGCGACGACACAGAGGAACTCTTAGTGAAAGCACCAATGTCGGTGTCAAAACCGACGGATCTCGGGTAGGGGGGTCCCGAACTGTGCGTCTAGGCCGGATGGTAACAGGAGGCAAGGGACACGAAGCTTTACCCAGGTTCGGGCCCTCTCAATGGAGGTAAAACCCTACGTCCTACTTGATTAATATTGATGATATGGGTAGTACAAGAGTAGATCTACCACGAGATCAGAGAGGCTAAACCCTAGAAGCTAGCCTATGGTATGATTGTTGATGTGTATGTTGTCCTACGGACTAAAACCCTCCGGTTTATATAGACACTGGATAGGGTTAGGGTTACAATGGTAGGAGATCTGAATATCCATATCGCCAAGCTTGCCTTCCACGCCAAGGAAAGTCCCTTCCAGACACGGGACGAAGTCTTCAATCTCGTATCTTCATAGTCGAGGAGTCCGGCTGAAGGTATAGTTCGGCTATCCGAACACCCCCTAATCTAGGACTCCCTCAATGTGCATAAATATCTTCTCTATATTAGTAATGGGGCAAAGGAATACAAAAAGGCTAGGTATAATAGTCAGTACCATCTTGTAAACCTCAGTGCTTCCCATTGTTTCCCGGCAACACATATAAGGTAGTTAGTCATCAGGTTATGTAAGGGTTCACATGCTAGCAGTAAAACATGTTGATGAAAAATAAGCACATTGCATATTCATCATATTAATTCAAGCCACATGGAAAACCCATTTATCCAAACCAAGCATGATTAAGAACAAGGAAATATAGCACTTGTATATGTTTCTCATGTATTAAGTGCAGCCAAATTCGATTTATTCCTCACATGGTATACAATAAGAGAATGCAGCCATAGCAATTGAACATTGCATTGCAGAATTGAACCAAGCATTTAACTAAACACCACAAAAAATAAACCAAACGTTAACTGAGCACCACATTGCACAATATAACATACTCCTAATAGAAGATCAGACAGTTAACCAAACCAAGCATGCTTAACAACTTGTAAATATTGCACCCTGAAGAATTGAACATCACATTTGCATAATTGAACCAAGAAGTGAAGTGAACACCACATTGCATGACATATAGAACATATACACTATAGAAGAGGATTGCATGGTAAAATTGATAACACAATTCACTAGAATTTGTGAAGGAAAGATAGTAGCTAGCAAACTGAACATCGGTCCTTATAGTCAGCTAATAAGACAAGCTACTCCTCATTGTCGAAGATGTTAATGACGATTGGCTCCTTCGACATGGAAGAGGGCTAGGCCATCGCATCATGGGTGCCCTCGTTGTAGTGGTGAGTTGCCTGAGCCGCTCCGGGCACCAACCTGCTGGCTCTCGTGATGAGGTAAGCACGTACACGCTGAGAAAACACCTCGTAGTCTTTGTCGAAGGCACCGATGGTGGCCTAGAGAAAACACGACGAACTGTCATTTAAAGTAGCCAACCGCGTCGCGGTGTCGGTGCGCAAGGCATCAACAGTGGCCTTGACGGTGAGGTGCTCCTCCAAGATCTGGGGGTCGGCACGAATGGCAGCCATCGCGACCTCATCCGCGTGTGCGACCGCGATTTGCTTCTCCGCTGCCAAATGCTCCTTGAGGTCCTAGCTATACTACATGCACCATGGCTTAGGCAGGTGCTTATTTGGTGGAGGGGTCGGTGATTTGGGTGTATGGTGTCGCGCTCACACTAGTGGTTGGGTCATGTGGGATGTGGGAGGAGGAGGATGGGGGTCGGGTGTGGATTACCTGCCTAGATAGGCGAGGCCGAGCAGCGTGAAGGGGGGTCGCCGGAGAGGAGGCGGCGGCACTGCAAGCAAGGAGCTAAGGTTTCAACTTGGAAAGGAAGGCGGAAACAGGGGAAATGTGGCTTTTGGTAAGGGGGAGGCGGCGGGGAGGTAGATATTTCCGCGGTAGCCGAAAATTTGGAATCACTTCAGCCAAAAAACTGGCGCACAGAGTGTCATCAGACACAGTCCCTTATTCAGAGCGGGTTGTGGACTATAGCCGTCACACCTTCTTGAGTAAGCCGTATGCGTACTATACTCCGGTGGTGCTCCAATATATTTTGTGCTACATCTCACACGGTTGGTTATAATAAACTGTGTGGGATCTACTTCATTTTTCATCTTGATTTGAATTACATAATGGGGTCACAACGGCCATGGACGGTGTTTGAATTGCTAGACCTTTTATCTGCAGTGATCATAAAAGAATTGGAATTATTCAGGGCCCATTTCAAGATTTTTATGCATTAAGTGAGTTCTTAATGCATTTATGTGCATAATTCAAATTTGAACTACATGCACATGCTCTAGTGCATATAAATTGGTTAAAATGAAATCTTTGTCCTTAGGTGCATGCTTAGATCCCATGCAAGAAATGGGAATGAATGTCAAACACCCCCTGCCACCGTCACTCGGCCGCAAACATTGAGATACCTGGTTTTTAAATTCTAGTAAATCCAAAACTCATCTGAAATTCATGAAACTTCGCATGCTATCATGGAGCGTCATCAACATGACATGGTAAATTTTTTGTCCCATTTGGGGCAGGTTTTGGTATATGCTTCTCACAAACCAGAGCTTCTCACAACTAGCAAGATGGTTTCGGTAGGGAACGCCCCAACTTTGGGGGCGAATGATATCCATTGCCTCTTATTGCTTTCAATTTTTTTCTCGTGTAAACAAAGAACAACAGGAGTGTTGTGTTATTTTTGTGATTTTTCAGGGCTCATTTGGATATTTTTATGCATTAAGTGAGTTGTCAATGCATTTATGAGCATAATTCAAATTTGAACTACATGCACGTGCTCCAGTTCATATAAATTGGATGAAAAATCAAATCTTTGTCCTTGGGTGCGTGCTTAGATCCCATGCAAGAAATGTGAATAAATGTCAAACACCATGCCACTATCACTCGGCTGCAAACATTGAGATACCTGGTTTTTAAAGTCTAGTAAATCCAAAACTCATCTCAAATTCATGAAACTTGGCATGCTATCATGGAGCGACATCAACATGCCGTGGTAAATTTTTGTCCCATTTGGGGCAGGTTTGGTCATATGCTTCTCACAAACTAGAGCTTCTCACAGCAAGCATGATGGTTTCAGTAGGGAACGCCCCAACTTTGGGTGCGAAAAGATATCCATTGCCTCTTATTGCTTTCAATTTCTTTCTCGTGTCAACATAGAACAATAGTAGTGTTGTGTTATTTTTTGTGATTTTTCGGGGTTCGTTTGGACATTTTTATGCATTAAGTGAGTGTTCAATGCATTTATGTGCATGATTCAAATTTGAACTAAATGCACATGCTCCAGTGCATATAAATTAGTTGAAAAATCAAATCTTTGCCCTTGGGTGAATGCTTAGGTCCCATGCAAGAAATGGGAATGAATGTCAAACACCCTGCCACCGTCACTCGGCTGCAAACATTGAGATACCTAGTTTTTAAATTCTAGTAAATCCAAAACTTGTCTGAAATTCATGAAACATGGCATGCTATCATGGAGTGGCATGAACATGGTGTGGTAAATGTTTTGTCCCATTTGGGGCAAGTTTGGGTATATGCTTCTCACAAACCAGAGCTTCTCGCAATGGGCATGATGGTTTCGGTAGGGAACGCCCCAACTTTGGGGGCGAAACGATATCCATTGCCTCTTATTGCTTTCAATTTTTTTATCGTGTCAACATAGAACAATAGTAGTGTTGTGTTATTTTTTGTGATTTTTCGGGGTTCGTTTGGACATTTTTATGCATTAGGTGAGAGTTTTCAATGCATTTATGTGCATAATTCAAATTTGAACTACATGCACATGCTCCAGCGCATATAAATTGGTTAAAAAAAATCAAATCTTTGTCCTTGGTGGATGCTTAGGTCCCATGCAAGAAATGGGAATGAATGTCAAACACTTTGCCACCATCACTCGGCCGCAAACATTGATATACCTGGTTTTTGAATTGTAGTAAATCCAAAACTCGTTTGAAATTCATGAAACTTGGCATGCTATCATGGAGCGGCATCAACATGGCATGGTAAATTTTTTGTCCCATTTGGGGCAGGTTTGGGTATATGCTTCTCACGAACCAGAGATTCTCACAATAAGCATGATGGTTTCAGATAGAACACCCATATGCAAAGTGACAGCAGGATTTGTGCATCTCTTGAACACAAACGGTTCTTTTGGATGACCCGTGTCAACCACTTAGAAACAATTTGGTGCGATTTGCATCTGTCATATTGGATATGTTGCCATTTGTCAAACTAGAAAGATTGCCATTTGTTGATCTACTAACATTGCCATTTGCCAACCTTGTAACACTGCGATTTGTCATAATATGAAGCTAAAAATCACTAGTAGTATCTAATTTTTGCAACTAAAATTCAGTAATTAAGCATAGATGGAGGGAGGAGGCGTGTTTAGCCAGGCGTGCAGCGGGCAGCGTAGTACTATTCAATTTGACAGCGGGCGGCGTAGTTCCCGATACGGCTTTAATGTAGATGAGGGAGAGGGTAGCGGTTCCCGAAATGTTGAACGGCCAATGATGCATCCTCCTTCAATTAGCATCGTGTGAATGCATGAGGGAAGTAATGGGAGGACCGGGAAAAGAGGCAGCACGATGTGAATGCAACGCAGTTTGCACTCATATAAAGGCGCCCCTCCATTCCAATGCATCTACCACATCGTACGCACCTAGCTAAGCATTTGCCTAAGCACCTACACTAATAAGCACAAAAGTGCCCACTCCAGACCCATGGCGGTGATGCGCGCGAGCAGCCAACGGCTGTGCCAGATGGTCCACGACGCCGGCCTGCGGCATGGCACCGTTGATTGTCTCCATACGGTGTTGGCGACCAGCTGGTGGATGGCAGCCGTCGATGCCATTTACGACTCTCAGTTGGACCAGATGACTGTTCGCACCACCAATAGGTTCACCGTCGTCAAGAAGCTCGCGGACAACATTGCCATACTCCTCCAGCCCGTGTGCCCGGCCTCCTCATTGCCTGCCACCCTAATCAGCCTCCATGGTCGGAACCTCTTTCAAGCACTAGTGGCCCTGCGACTACCCGTCGATGCCACGAAGAATGTCCACCTGGAGGTCGTGCTTGCCGCGATGTGCCTCGCCCTGCAAGAAAACGTCGACCTACACATCCATGTGTACGAGCGAATCGTGTACATATGTAACATCCCAAATTTTCAATTTGGAATGTTATACATAGGTCATTCATGCATATTATATTTTATTGCATTTTTGCTCTGCGATCCTCAAAATTCTAAGCAACTCAAGGACCTACGGAGAGAGTTGGGAATTTCGTTATTTTCATATTTGAGTTTTCTCTAATTTTGAAAATAGGATCATTTGGTTTTAATTATTTTTTCCCCTAAAATATTTCATATTAAAATATATGAGAGAAGATAATATGACTTCTCCAGAATAAATGAAATATTGGAGGAAAAATATTAAAATCAAATAAGTTATTTTATTTGGGTTTTATTGCGATTTTATTTGTATTAGGAAAAATATTCGTTTTTAAAAATTGCATTAGAGGTCTAAATAAATGTTCACTTTCTCCGCAATATTATTAAAGGACCATGAAAATTTATTTCAGGATTTTTGGAGTCCGTTTATTATTTCTTTTAATTGTTTATCCACGTCAGGTTTTTTTAAAAAAGGTAACCGATCTACTGGGCCGTGTCCGACGTGGACACTTGACCCGGCCGGCCTTATGAGCCGAGCCCGCAACCCCGAGGCCAGCCCAAGCCGCGCCCATGCCCTAACCCTAAGCCACCGCCCGTGCCGCCCGATCCGTCGCGCCGCCACCGCCGCACCTTGCCGCCGCCGCCACATCGCCGCGCCGCCCTCCGTCGCCGCCGCCGCAGCGCCGCGCCGCCGACGCACACCACCGACCTCGCGGAGGTAGCCGCCGCCACCACCGGTTTTCGGAACAAAACCGTTCATTTTTTCGAAACCCTAGTTCGTTTTTTAGATCGGTTTGTTTTCGGTTTTTCTCGGTTTAGTTAAATCACTGACGTTTGTCCGTACGTTCGTTCTAACGAACGATGTTCATCCGTTAGTCACTGACAGCGAATGTTCGTTCGTTAGCCTGTTCGTCAGTTTTCTTTTTCCAGGGTTTTTCCGCGATTATTTTCGATCGAAATTTCTGCCCTAATCTTCGATCTAGTATATCTTTTCACTCATTTATCCGAATCAGGTGAAATAAGCGCCTAGATCTTCGTCTCGAAGCCCTCTTACCATTTAACCAACTTGAGAAAGATTTTGGTATTGTAAAATTTGACATTAGTCCAGATTAGTAATCGGGTCTTGTTTGTTTCGTAGTTTGAGTTTTGTTGCTCCGTTTGATTTGATTCTTTTTGCAAACCGGAGTTCTTCAGTTGGACTTTCTGGTTGGGTCTTATTATTTGAGTTTTACCTATGCATCTTTTCTTGATTGCTTATGTATGTTATTATTTGTTTGCGATAGAACACCCGGAGTGCGAAGCATGCTACTACGAGTCTTTAGGATTTGCAGATCGTCAGCAAGGCAAGTAACACTTTGATCATAGCCCTTTATCACCCAATTTTTATACATTAGTTTCGACCCTCACACATTGCATGAGTAGGATCTCTTAACATGTGGGTCTGGGAGTTTCTTCTACGTTATGCTTATATTGCTATGCTATGCTCGTAGACGTGGTTTGGGTTTGAGTGTATCCATGACAGATGTGAGTTGTTAATTAATGGTTCAACTTAAGGTGGCAACTTTAATACACATCTGGGTGGATTGCTAGTGGGCACCTGGAGAATCCAGTGTTGTCCAAGGATATCCCGTAGTACCCGTATGATCATCCTACGGTCCGCCACCTAGGATCAAAGGGATCATGGCATTATTCATGCTAAAACTTCTGTGTGCATCCACAAGCCATTATGGGCTCTGGCATAGTTGAGTATGTTGTGTGACCTCTTTAGTGGTGGGCTAGCAGATGTAGGGGAAAGTAGGTGTAACGGTCCACCCAGAGTAAAGAGTTCATGCTTCTGAAAGACTGTGTCTCGGTCATCCGTTTCTCAAACACCCTGTAGTGCGATAAATTCAACGGAGGAGATCGAGTCTTTTGGGGAAAAGTGCGCAAACCTTTGCAGAGTGTATAAACTAATCATGGTTAGCCGTGTCCCCGGTTATGGACATCTTGAGTATCTGGTACTTGAATTATTGATTTTATCTCAACACTCTAAATAAATTTGTTGGGATGTTAATTACTAATTTAATTGGGACTGAGTTGGAGCAACCTTCTCAATGATGTTTCAAGTACCATGATAGTTAAATAAAATTATATTCCTTTGTTGTAGGAAAAAATTGGCTTTTCACAAAAACTATATAACCATAGAGCCTCCACCAGCCATATATGCTTCTAGTGATAGCATTTATCTGTTCATTGATCTTGTGTTATTTTGCCTGCATATTCCATGTACTGACCCGTTTTCGGGCTGTAACGTATCATGTTGCAGACTTTTCAGACGACGAGTAAGATGTCGTAGGTCGTTTGTCATGCACTCAGCTATGCCGTTGGAGTTGATGGACTCACTCTATCTTACAAGCCTTCCGCTGTTATCGTAATTAGATGGCCTTAGGCCATACTTGTTGGAATAAGTTCTCTTTTGAGACATTCGATGTAATAAGTGTGTGATTTCTAGTCTGTTATAAATCCTTCGAAGTACTCTGTGTGTCAGCATTACCGATCCAGGGATGACACTGAAGGACAGAGACTTGACTGTCTGAGGTCGCGTCGCTACAAGATGGTATCAGAGCACTCGCTGAATGTAGGACACAACCACTAAGATGAGCCATAGATCACTCTTCTCTACTCATTTCTGATTCCTCTCCATATTCTAACTCTTTAGGATGGCGGACTCAAGGAACAAGTTTACACAGCCGGATGAAGACACCCCGTTTGGACGACACTTGAAGGAAGTCACTAAGTACCTGAACATCGGAATACCAACCTTCACCGGGACCTACACCACCACTTTACCAGAAGAGGAGCGTTGGTTGATTCGAGTTCAAGTTCCAGGAAGGACATTCATGCCAGTCACTAAACCCATAGAGTTTTCCTTTGATGCCCCAATCTGGAGTCTAGGCAAGAGCATGGTAGCCCATATTGCCATAGGACGCATCGGCGAAGTTTACCACAAGGAGCTTAGGGACACTATATACCAGATATGTGGGTGCCGAGATGAGCAATGGGAGATTATCAGCACCAGGAAGGACAGGTCCATTGCAACATTCATCCAGGAGTTAAACCATCACATATGTCGCCAGGAGAACCAGATGTGCACAAGCATGATAGATTTGAGGAAGGTGATGACTAGGATCATAGAGCTAGAAGAGGAGCTTAAGTCTACACGCGATGGATATCAGGAGGAAATGATGATACTTGTGGAGAAGAATGACGACATGACAAGGAAGCTAGGAGTTTTCATGGGAGACCTCGCGCCAGGAGGTGAAGATGACGAACCTAAGGAGATTCGTTCTGAAGACTACATCATCATCGACGACATCAACTCCGACCCCAATAGTAGTGATTATGACTCTAAAGACGAAGCTGGAGCGGATATCATGGAGTCTTCCACCGATCAAAATTTCTAGTAGACCAACATATGATTAGTAGTATTCCCCCATGTAAATATTAGTAGTCCGAGCACTGTAACGATAGTTAGATCGATTGTATGCCCTTACTTGATTGATTGAGTGATATGTTATGATTGTGTTTGTCTCATGTGCATATGGGTAGTGCTTTCTCATTAGACCTCATTCTATTCTAATCTCTCCCCTCTAAACCCATCAGATGCCTCCGAGACGTGACCTCAGATTTGCTTTCCCATCGGAGCTCACTCAGTTGATCCAGCAGCAGAATACACTGATGCAGTTGCTAGTTCAGAATCAGGGCAACAACAACAACAACAATAACAACAACCCTCCGCCACCACCTCTAGTTTAAAACTTAGCCCATTTTCTGAGGTTACAGCCGCTGGTGTTTTCCAGTGGTACCGAGCACATAGTTGCGGATGACCGGCTATGCAAGATTGGAAGAGAGTTAACCACCGCCGGTTGCATAGATGTAGAGAAGGTGCATTTTGCCGCACACCAACTGGATGGACCCGCAGTCGCATGGTGAGAGAATTACACAGCCACTTTTCCCATAGCCAATGTCACTTGGGAGCAGTTTCAGCAAGCTTTCCACACAACACATGTCTAAACTGGATCTATGAGCATGAAGAAGCGTGAGTTTCACAATTTACGCCAGGGGAATCGTACTGTAGGTCAGTACGTAGAGGAGTTTAGTAAGTTATCTCCCTATGCCCCAGATGATGTGGCCACCGATGCCGCGAAGAAGGAGAAGTTTATGGAAGGGCTGAATGATGAAATGAGCATGCAGTTGATGGTGGCAACATTCAACAACTAGCAGGAGTTGGTAGATAAGGCTCTTATGATTGAAGGGAAGCAGCAACAGATTGAGAGTCGCAAGAGGAAGTATGGTCAAGGGAAGTACAACTCAGGAGCTCAGCAGAAACCCCATCTCACCCTGAACCCGGGAGGATTTACCCATAACCATGGAGGCCATAACCACAATGGAGGAATTCCGCATAACCATCATGGACCTAGGAATGGAAATGGGAATGGAGCAGGCAGCAATCAGAACCTCTCTAATCCAGCAACGCCCGCCAAGAAGGACCTGAGTCACATTACTTGTTTCAAGTGCGGGAAGACTGGACACTACACCACCGAGTGTTCTGAAGCAAAGAATAGGAATGTCACTGGAAACGATGGGAATAAACCCAACCCATTCAACAAGTGACAAGTGAACCACGTGAACGTGGAGGAGGTTGAAGAGCAGCGTGATGAAGTTATCGATAAGTTTTTGGTTAAGTCATTTACCGCAATAGTTCTTTTTGATACTGGTGCATCACATTCATACATTTCAACGGGATTCGTGGATAAATATAAGTTGCCCACCAAGGTACTTAGGACACCCATGTTAGTAAGCTCACCAGGAGCGATGTATATGGCTAGTCAGGGATGTTTTTAGATGCCATTGACCATGGGTAGGCATGTTTTCCCCTCGGACTTGATAATTTTGGAATCCCAAGGATTGGATGTGATACTCTGTATGGATTGGCTATCGATGTTTGGATGAAACATCGATTGCGCCAGTAAGTCAATTTTACTCACCACCCCGGAGGGAAAAAGGATCAAGTATGTATCCCGGCATACTCCTAGGAGTACTCACGTAAATTCTCTCACGGGAGTTGTTCAAGAAGAAGTGCCTATAGTGAAGGATTACCCGGATGTATTTCCAGAGGAATTACCAGGCATGCCCCCGGATCGAGATATTGAGTTTTTGATAGAGTTATTGCCAGGCACCGGACTGATATCGAAGAGACCATACTGGATGCTCGCAAATGATCTGGAGGAGATTAAGAAGCAGATCAAGGAGTTATTGGAGAAAGATTATATTCGACGGAGTTCAACACCATGGGGATCCCCAGTGCTCTTGGTTGAGAAGAAGGATAAGTCTCTGATAATGGTTGTAGATTATCAGGCATTGAATGAAGTAACAATCAAGGACAAGTACCCACTGCCGATGATCAATGATCTGTTTGACCAGCTGCAAGGAGCTAAAGTGTTTTCTAAGATCGACCTGTGACCAGGATACCACCAACTGAAGATTCGAGAAAAGGATATACCTAAGACAACTTTCACCACAAGGTATGGGCTAGATGAGTATACGGTTATGTAATTTGGATTGACTAACGCCCTTGCCTATTTAATGACTATGATGAATAATGTGTTCATGGAATTCTTGGATAAGTTTGTTGTGGTGTTCATTGATGATATCTTGGTATACTCGAAGGATGAAAAGGAACACAAGGAGCATTTGCGTTTGGTTCTTGAGAAATTCAGGGAACATCAGTTATATGCCAAGTTTAGCAAAAGTGAGTTCTCGTTGAAGGAAGTTGGATTTCTTGGACATGTTATATCAGGAGAAGGTATAGCAGTGGACAATACCAAGGTTAAATCAGTCACTAAGTGGTTGGCACCCACCTCGGTTGGAGAGATCCATAGTTTTCTTGGACTCGCTGGATACTATCGGAGATTCACTGAGAATATTTCCAAGATTGCGAAGCCCATGACGACATTGTTGAAGAAGGACACCAAGTTCCATTGGACTGAAGAATGTGAAGCAAGTTTCCAGGAGTTGAAGAAACGGTTGACTACGACCACACTGCTGATTCTGTCGGATATACGCAAGGATTTCCATGTGTATTGCGACGCCTCTTTCTTAGGTCTTGGAGGAGTACTTATGCAAGACGGAAGAGTTGTTTCGTATGCCTCACGACAACTTCGACCGCATGAGTTAAATTATGCCACACATGACTTGGAGTTGGCAGCGGTAGTGCATGCACTCAAGACCTGGAGACATTTTCTTATTGGGAACCATTATTATGTGTGCATGGATCATAAGAGTTTGACGTACATTTTCACACAGAAGAAGTTGAACCTCAGGAAAAGGAGATGGTTGGAGCTTATCAAGGATTACGATATGAAGTTGCACTATAATCCAGGAAAGGCCAATGTCGTAGCAGACGCTTTGAGCCTAAAGAATTATGCCAATACCTCCTTAAGTAAAGGATTGCCAAAGGAGTTAGCAGAAGATCTCAGGGAGCTTCGTTTTGAGATTGTTCCTAGAGGTTTTGTTACAACCATGGAAGTTCAGTAGACATTGTTGGGAAAGATTTTAGAAGCTCAGAAGGATGACAAAGAAATTGTCGAGATAAAGGAGAAGATGGCTTCAGGAAAAGCCAAAGGTTTTTGTGAGGATGAACACGACACCCTGTGGTTTGAGGACCGTATATTTGTGCCTAATAATGCAGAGATCAGGAAGTTGGTATTACAGTGAGCTCACGACTCGCCATACTCGATACAACCCGGAAACACCAAGATGTATTTGGATTTGAAGGAGCGTTTCTGGTGGACCGGAATGAAGAAGGATATTGCCGAGTATGTAGCCGTATGTGATGTATGTCAGAGAGTGAAGGCAGAACATCAGAAGCCAGTAGGATTACTACAGCCTATGCCGATACCCGAATGGAAGTGGGATAAGCTTGGCATGGATTTCATCACCGGATTACCCAGGACTTGATCGGGATATGATTCTATCTAGGTAGTAGTGGACCGCTTGACCAAAGTAGCTCACTTTATCCCCGTGAAGAGCACCTATACTAGTGCAAAGTTGGCCAAGATATATATGACCAGGATCGTATGTCTGCATGGAGTTCTGAGGACCATAGTATTAGATAGAGGAACGCAGTTTACCTCAAAGTTTTGGCACTAGATGCACCAAACTTTGGGAACCAGGCTAGAGTTCAGTACCGCATTTCATCCACAGATAGGTGGACAGACTGAGAGAGTAAATCAGATTCTGGAGGACATGTTGAGAGCTTATGCGCCAGACTACGAGTCTAGTTGGGATGACAACTTGCCCGACGCGGATTTCTCCTACAACAATAGTTACCAGGCCAGTTTGAAGTTGGCACTGTTCGAAGCTCTGTATGGACGAAGGTGCAGAACACCGTTAATGTGGCATGAAGTTGGAGACCATCAGTTGTTTGGACCAGATTTGATTAAGGAGTCCGAAGAGAAGGTTAAAATGATACGAGATAAACTGAAGGTATCTCAGTCCCGACAGAAGAGTTATGCAGATTCAAAATGCAAGGAGGTAGTCTATGAAATCGGAGTTAGAGCATATCTGCGAGTGTCACCTCTACGAGGAATTAAACGTTTTGGAGTTAAGGGAAAGTTAGACCCAAGATTTGTAGGACTGTACCATGTCTTGGAACGCATGGGAGAGGTTGCCTACAAGTTGAAATTACCCAAAGGATTGTCAAGAGTACATGATGTGTTTCACGTTTCCCAGTTGAAGAAGTGTCATGTTGAGATGGGTAATATCCCTCTGAGAGATACGGTGCCCCTGGAAGCAATTCAGTTGGATAGTGATTTGACATATGAGGAGAAACCTGTAAAGATTCTCGAGTTTGCCAGCCGAGTTACTCGCAGCAAGGCTATCAAGTTTTGCAAAGTTCAGTGGAGTCACCATACAGAGGATGAAGCCACCTGGGATCGAGAGGATGATCTATGCAAGGACCACTCACACCTATTTTCTAGCCAACTCGAATCTCGAGGAGGAGATTCATCTTAAGGGGGGTAGGTTTGTAACATCCCAAATTTTCAATTTGGAATGTTATACATAGGTCATTCATGCATATCATATTTTATTGCATTTTTGCTCTATGATTCTCAAAATTCTAAGCAACTCAAGGACCTACGAAGAGAGCTAGGAATTTCGTTATTTTCATATTTGAGTTTTCTCAAATTTTGAAAGTAGGATCATTTGGTTTTAATTATTCCCCCCACAAAATATTTCATATTAAAATATATGAGAGGAGATAATATGACTTCTCCAAAATAAATGAAATATTAGAGGAAAAATATTAATATCGAATAAGTTATTTTATTTGGGTTTTATTGTGATTTTATTTGAATTATGAAAAATAGGCGTTTTTAAAAATTCCATTAGAGGTCAAAATAAATGTTCACTTTGTCCGCAATATTATTAGAGGACCACGAAAATTTATTTCAGGATTTTTTGAGTCCGTTTAGTATTTCTTTTAATTGTTTTTCTATGTCAGGATTTTTTTTTAAAAAAGGTAACCGACCTACCGGGCCGTGTCCGACCTGGACACTTGACCCGGCCGGCCTTATAAGCCGAGCCCGCGAGCCCGAGGCCAGCCCAAGCCGCGCCCCTGCCCTAACCCTAACCCGCCGCACGATCCGCTGCGCCGCCGCCGCACACCGCCGCACCTTGCCGCCGCCGCTGCATCGCCGTGCCGCCATCCGCCTCCGCCGCCACATGCCGCCGACCTCGCCGAGGTAGCCGCCGCCGCCGGTTTTCACAAGAAAACCGTTCGGTTTTTTCGAAACCCTAGTTCGTTTTTTAGATCGGTTTTTCTCGGTTTAGTTAAATCGCGGACATTCGTCCGTACGTTCGTTTTAATGAACGATGTTCATACGTTAGTCACAGATAGCGAACGTTCGTTCGTTAGCCTGATCGTCAGTTTTTTTCCAGGGTTTTTCGGCGATTATTTTCGATCGCGATTTCTGCCCTAATCTTCGATCTAGTATAGCTTTTCGCTCATTTATCTGAATCAGGTGAAACAAGCGCCTAGATCTTCATCTCGAAGCCCTCTTTCCGTTTAGCCTACTTGAACAATATTTTGGTACTTTAAAATTTGACTTTAGTCCCGATTAGTAATCGGATCTTGTTTCTTTCGTAGTTTGAGTTTCATTGCTCCGCTTGATTTGATTCTTTTTGCAAACCGGAGTTCTTCAGTTGAACTTTCTGGTTGGGTCTTCTTATTTGAGTTTTACCCGTGCATCTTTGCTTGATTTCTTATGTGTGTTATTGTTTGTTTGCAATAGAACACCCGGAGTGCGAAGCGTGCTACTACGAGTCTTTAGGATTTGCAGAACATTGGCAAGGCAAGTAACACTTTGATCATACCCCTTTATCACCCAGTTTTTATGCATTAGTTTCAACCCTCACACATTGCATGAGTAGGATCTCTTAACATGTGGGTCTGGGAAGTAGATGATGAGGTAGAACCTATTAACGGTTTTATTATCAAACCCCTGGGAGTTACTTCTACGTTATGCCTATATTGCTATGCTATGCTCGTAGACGTGGTTTGGGTTTGAGTGTATCCATGACAGATGTGAGTTGTTAATTAATGGTTCAACTTAAGGTGGCAACTTTAATACATATCTGGGTGGATTGCTTGTGGGCACCTGGAGAATCTAGTGTTGTCCAAGGGTATCCCAGAGTACCCGTGTGATCATCCTATGGTCCTCCACCCAGGATCAAAGGGATCATAAGATAATTCATGCTAGAAACTTCCATTGCAGCCAGAAGCCAGTATGGGCTCTGGCATAGTTGAGTATGTCGTGTGACCTCTTTCAGTGGTGGGCTAGCAGATGTAGGGGAAAGTAGGTGTAACGGTCCACCTAGAGTAAAGAGTTAATGATTCTGAAAGACTGTGTCTCGGACATCCATTTTTCAAACACCCTATAGTGCGAGAAATCCAACGGATGAGATCGAGTCTTGTGAGGAAAAGTGCACAAACCTGTGCAGAGTGTATAAACTAATCATGGTTAGCCGTATCCCCAGTTATGGACATCCTGAGTATCTGGTACTTCAATTATTGATTTTATCTCAACACTCTAAATAAATTTGTTGGGATGTTAATGACTAATTTAATTGGGATTGAGTTGGAGCAACCTTCTCAATGATGTTTCAACTACCATGATAGTTAAATAAAATATATTCCTTTGTTGTAGCAAAAAATTGGCTTTTCGCAAAAAAATATAACCATAGAGCCTCCCCAGCCATATATGCATGTAGTGATATTTATCTATTCATTGCTCTTGTGTTATTTTGCCAGCATATTCCATGTGCTGACCCATTTTCGGGCTGCAATGTATCATGTTGCAGACTTTTCAGACGACGAGTAAGATGTCATAGGTCATTTGTCATGCACTCAGCTATGTCGTTGGAGTTGATGGACTCACTTTATATTCCAAGCCTTCCATTGTTATCGTAATTACATGGCCTTAGGCCATACTTATTGTAATAAGTTCTCTTTTGAGACATTCGATGTAATATGTGTGTGATTGCTACTCTGTTATAAATCCTTCAAAGTACTGTGTGTGTCAGCATTACCGATCCAGGGATGACACTGAAGCACAGAGACTTGACCGTCTGAGGTCGGGTCACTACAACATAGGTATCTATAAGGCCAGTGAGGATGCTACGATGTTGGCCTTCTTCAGCTGGCTGGAAGCCTTGGATGCCTTTGCTGAGAAGCACCTTGACCTCGCCACAAAACCCTCCGCTCCTTAGCCGCCAGTCGGTGGCCCGGCCGGCGCATTGCGTTGAGAAGGAGGAGGTTGTACGTTGATGGATGCATCTTTCTTCTTGCCTCCTATATAACCACCACTACGATCACATCATCGTGGCCTTAATTCTTATTTTGCTATTGCATTCTCGTTCCAGTCAATACAGTCATGTGTGATCCCTTTGCTCAATACAGATATGTTCGTTCCAGTCTTATTTCGATTGGCTTGAAATAAGGTCTATCCCGCCGTTAGGTGCCGCAACACGCTATGCTCGCCGTTAGGCACCACGGCACGCTCTGCTTGCGTTCGTCGGCACGCTCGGCTTGTGGACAGCTTTTCCATGCGTGTTCAATTGCTATACGCATATATATATGGTTGCTCACCGTTGAGGTGACCCCGGAGCGCTCTGCTCACGTCCCTCCACACGCGCTCTACCAATGGTTCGGCGTGCGCACGATCATGGCGGGGGCCCGGTATGCATGCGGTTGCGCCCCATGCGTTGCCACGCGATGCAGTTACGTGCAACGCGATGGAGTTATGCGCTGCAAATTAGAACTGCCATCAGGGCCTGCCGATATTCCTGGCCGTCTGGCTTCCCCTTTAATTCCCGTGGCCATTATAACCTTAGTCTCTTCAACCTTTCGATCACGCCCCACAACACAACAAGCACACCCACGACGACACATAGAGAGGGGTGTCCAGTGGCGCTCCAATGGAGTTCTGCGAGCATAGAGTGGAGACCCACGCGAGGGAGACAGATCTCTCGGTGGTGTACACCATCGACCCGGCCATGGTGGACGACTGCATCAACATCGTTGAGCAGTTGCTTGCTAGAGACAAGTACAAGGTGGTCGGCATCGACCTCCAGTACACCACCGGTCGTCCCGGCATAGATCAGAAGGTTGCCGTCACCCAGTTGTGCGTGCGCCATCATGTCCTCATCTACCACTACTACATGGCCACAGAGCCTTGCGGCCGTTTCAACAGGTTTGTCAACAGCACCGACTACAAGTTCTCCATGGTGGAAACAAAAGACGATGTAAATGCGCTCAGTGTTACGGGCTTGGCCTGCAAGAACCTTGTCGAAATCTGTGACCACTACAGGGTGTAGGGCAACACTAAGAACGACTCCCTGGTTGAACCCGCCTCGGCCATCATCGACCCCTACTACAAGAAGATGAAGCAGGATGCCCAGAGAACGAGTCAATCCTGGCATAGGGCCGGGATGCGGCAGCTGGATGAACCTCACCTCAGGTTCACGGCCAAGAGCGTGTACACATTCTACGAGATGCATAGGCGGATCGTTGACATGAGGAAGTGCCTCGTTTCCAAAATCGACGAGCCCGGATCAAGCCACAAGCAGAGCAAGCGTCACAAGAAGTAGATGATGATCAGATGATCGTTTATGCTAGTTAATCATGCATGTAATATATAGTTTACTTTATTGGTGTGTGGAAATGTCATGTGTGTAGTAGCCACCTATGTAATTTTGCATGTAATAGTTTACTTTTGTGTGTGCAAATGCCATGGTTGTAGTAGCCACCTATGTAAGTGGATGCTTAAGTTGGTTATGCAAGCATGTCCTTATAAGTGTGTATGTATATATGTTGTTGTTCTGTATGCAATCCCATCGCTCAACACACACATCTTATTAGTAGCAACCGTCTGTGTTATTATCGGTCTTCACGCACATTTCTGATTAGAGACCTGTTTGCCGCGTATCACACACATCTTGTTAAGTTGAACTGTTTATGTTTTCATGTCTCAACGCAAACAGTTCATCCGAGTGAACCACATGTCGTATATCGCACACACCTTCATCTGGCTGACTGTTTCTTTTGTGTTGCCTAATCACAAGCAGTTCATCTGAGTGAACCGTATGTTGTATATCGCACATACCTCCATCTACATGCCCGTTTCTTTTGTTCCTCCTCATTGCAAACTGTTAATTGAACTGAACTGTATGCCCTCCATCGCACACGCAACTAAAATCTAAACTGTGTTTGATGCATCCTCCATCGCAAACGTTTTGCACCTTTTGGACGGGTTTTTTACACCACCATCTGCGATTATGGCATCACACACAGTTTCGTCGAGGGGTCTCTGATCGTAGTGTCGTGTTTGCAGCATCCTGCAGTAGTGACCTCTTAATCATTTACTTCTCGCTATTCATTTGTTCTGGAGTACTGAAGACATCTTAGAACATTCGTGATTCGCTCGTTCCATTTCGTGGTTGTTATCTCATTCAAGCCATTTAATTCAACTGTGTAGCCTCTCTTTAAAAATTGTTCAATGGTGTTTCTTTTGAGTGGGTCCATAACCCACAGGTTTTTTCCTCAGGATCTTACCTGACTCTTCTAATTTTTCCGGAGCTATTCTCAAATTCTTTTCATAGTTTGATGTAAGAATGAATTTTGATTAGTCAATTGCCTTCGCCGATATCGCTTTCAAATTATTTTCATCTTTGGTTCAACATTAATATTTTTCATTGTTCTGGAGTGTCTCAATAATTTTGGTGGTGTTTCTTGTCATCATTCTCAACGTTGAAGACCGAAGAAGAGTTTCTCTTAAATCCTTGGCCGTTATCTTGAGGATTCGTGGTTCTAGCATCATGCCATCCTCTCAAATGATTTCTAATCGTGAGAATTCTTTTCATACCCATCCGAAGCATTTCATGAGTTCTTTCCATATTCCGACGAAGGCCATCATTTCGGGTTTATTGATTCTCAACGTTCAGGTCTCATTCCCCAATTATTCCGGTGCATCGTTCAAGTATTCTCTAGTCAGCTCGTTATCTCTTCGTTCTCATGTATCGAAATTCTGTCAAGTATCTTTATTCGTTTTCTAATTCTTCCTGGTGAATTGTGCGTTTGCTACGTTCATTTTCAATTCTTACGGCGGTGCGTTAAAGATTTCTCTTCCATTGTGTTAGTATCAATTCATATGTTCTTTTCAAGTCCTACTGGTGGTTCGTTGAAGACCTTACCAAGTTTGTGCAATATCTCTCCTTAATCCTTTTCAATGAGAATGAGTATTATGCCAAATCCATTGTGGGTCATAAATTTAATTGATGAAGGATAAGCATAATGTAATTCTTATCCTTGTTTCATCGAGTAAATTCATTTCCTTATTCCGGAGGTTCATCAAAATTCTCGGTTTCAATTGTTGCATCTTTCTTTTCCAGAGTTCCATGTTTTCTCGGTTATATCATTGTGAAGCTCCATCCATTCATTGCAAGGCTTCAATCTTGTTCGCTTCAACCTTCAATTCTTTTATGTTATCGTTTCCTATCCGGAGTCCTTCATGGAGGCTCAACACGGTGATTCATCAAGGATTTCTTTCATTCTTGAAGTGTTCATCAAGATTCTTGTTGGAGGAACTCAAGCATTCTTCATCTTGCATTCCGAAGTGCAATTCTTTCTACCTTATCTTTGAGGTGGTGTTATGTCACTCTTGACAATTTCCTTCATGTTTCATGATTCACAAGTTGTCAGGAATGAGATATTTGAATCCATTAATTACTTTGTTGGAGTATCTTGCTATAGATTTCACCTAAATCCTTCCCTAATGATTGTTACTAATTGGGGTGCTTAACAATGATCCAAGTTATCTCTTTATCATCTTGGTGGAAGAAGTTTTTCATCTCTTTGGTGTCTCAATTAAATTAATTGATTCCGTTAGTGGCTCCTTGTCACCTCATAATTTTGAGACGTTTTCCGTAAGCCCACTACAAGCTTATTCTTTTCGTTGTTGGTTTTCCAACAACTCTGTTCAATCCTTCTTCTTAAGGATGCTCTCTTAAATTCATTCAGGTAGAACATGTTGTTTTCTTCTCCATTCCTTTCATTCCACTCTTTCATTTGTCCCGAAGGCATTGTGATGTTGCTCTCTCCGTTGCATCATCTAGTTTGGCCAAGATCATGTTCTTTTCTTTTCCTTGCTTATCTATCTAACAGAGTGTTGTGTTTTCATTCAAGTTCCTTGCACCTTATCAATTCTTGCATCTCTTTTCAACGGGGGTGCTTTTCGAATTTGTTCTTCCTTGTTCCTTGGTTATCTCGTTTCAACCAGAGTGGTTTCAATTCCTTCTTGTCCGTTGTGCTCGTCATTCATAGCTTTTCAACATCCAAGGTACACATGGTGTTCCTTGTTTCTCTTTTCTGCCGGAGTGCTCTCAATTTCGTTCAACTCAATTGTGTTCTTTCTTTCAAGTTTTCAACCTCTCAAGGTTCATTGGTTTCACTTGTTTGTCAAAGAAGCAACTTTGTTTTACCTCTTCCTTTTTCCGTTTCTCTCCGTTGCCATCCCTAGGATCTTGGGTCGAGATCCTCTGTGAGTGTAGGAGAGTTGTGACACCCCAAGACCGATGCTCCCAAAGACTTCCATACATTTTGATGTTACCATGTGTTTCTTTTGCTTGCTCTATTTTATTTATTTATTTGTGCATTGCATCATGTCATCATGCCATCATGACATTTAATTTTTAAAACTCAACCAAATAATTTGCATGGATCTTCGATCCATTTAAATTGAGGGAATGCATGTGGTGATTTTTCTTTATAACATATGCTCCTAATATTTTAGGGAGCTACAATAAATATTCAATTCATATGGAATCAACCCAAACAAAGTTGCATTTCAAATTTCTTCCGTTTCCAGATTCTAGAGTTGTTATCTCATCTCTTTTGGTCTCCATGTAAATTTCTTCCAAATTCAAATAGTTTGAGTTTTATTCAAACTTATTTGAATTTGTATATTATAAACTCTCTCCAACCATTTTTTCTTTAAATCCTCTATATTTTTTTGTCTCCGGGAAAATATGTCATGTGTTGGAATTCCACTCCTACCCTTCCATTCTTTTCCTCTAAGTTTTTCCTATTCTAAAAAATTAAAAAGGAAAGAATTTGGAGGGAGAGAGCGCAGCACAGCCAGCCCCCCTGCTCCCCTCAGCCCCCCAAGTCGGCGCATTCATTTTTTCTCCAAAGGCCCAAGGCCCAACCAGCCGGTGCCCCGTCTAAACCCTAGGCCCGACCCCTCCTCTCGATCCCACTCCCTTGTTCCCTCTGTCTGCCGCCACTTGCCCGATCCCTCGCATGCAGCCTCGGTCCACATATCTCTCTTGACCCCCCTCGTCCTCCTCCCGACAACGCTGCCAAGGGAGCCCCTCTCCTCGAGCCCCTCATCCCTCTCCTCGATCTCCCTCGAACCCATTCTATGGCTTCGCCCCTTGCCTCGAGCTCTGCCACCATCCCCCTTTGCCGACCACCTCGCATGCTGCCCCTACCTTGAGCTTCGCCCGCCAGCCTCCCTTCTGCTCGCACCCTCCTGGCCAGCCGTGCCCCTCCATGGCCTTCTACCCGAGCCACCAACCCGCGCCGCCTCCATGCGCCGGCGACCTCCGCCTTCAGCCGTTGCCGGTGAGCAAGCTGCTCGAGCCTCGTCACCAGTGCTCGTCCTGCATCACCTGACCACTCTTTGACCTGCCATGGGAGTCGCCTCCTGATACGTCTCCAACGTATATATAATTTTTGATTTCTCCATGCTATTATATTATCTATTTTGGATGCTAATGGGCTTTATTTTACACTTTTATACAATTTTTGGGACTAACCTACTAACCAGAGGCCCAGCCCAAATTGCTGTTTTTTTGCCTATTTAGGGTTTCGAAGAAAAGGAATATCACATGGAGTCCAAACGGAATGAAACCTTCGGGAACGTGATTTTCTCAACAAACGTGATCCAATAGACTTGGAGTGTGCTCAAGAAACGATCGAGGAGGGCACGAGGCAGGGGGCGCGCCTACCCCCCTAGGCACGCCCTCCACCCTCGTGGGCCCCTTGTTGCTCCACCGACATACTTCTTCCTCCTATATAAGTCCGCATATCCCCCAAACATCCAGGAGCACCACGAAAACATAATTCCATAGCCGCAACCTTCTGTACCCGAGATATCCCATCTTGGGGCCTTTTCCGGAGCTCCACCGGAGGGGGCATTGATCCTGGAGGGCCTCTACATCAACTCCATGGCCTCTCCGATGATGTGTGAGTAGTTTATTTTAGACCTACGGGTCCATAGTTATTAGCTAGATGGCTTCTTCTCTCTCTTTCGATCTCAATACAAAGTTCTCCTTGATCTTCTTGGAGATCTATTCGATGTAATATTCTTTTGCGGTGTGTTTGTCGAGATCCGATGAATTGTGGGTTTATGATCCAGTTTATCGATGAACAATATTTGATTCTTCTCTGAATTCTTTTATGTATGATTGGTTTATCTTTGCAAGTCTCTTCGAATTAATAGTTTGGTTTGGCCTACTAGATTGATCTTTCTTGCAATGGGAGAAGTGCTTAGCTTTGGGTTCAATCTTGCGGTGTCCTTTCCTAGTGACAGCAGGGGCAGCAAGGCACGTATTGTATTGTTACCATCGAGGATAAAAAGATGGGGTTTACATCATATTACATGAGTTTATCCCTCTACATCATGTCATCTTCCTTAAAGCATTACTCTGTTCTTATGAACTTAATACTCTAGATGCATGCTGGATAGCTGTCGATGTGTGGAGTAATAGTAGTAGATGCAGAATCATTTCGGTCTGCTTGTCGCAGATGTGATACCTATATACATGATCATACCAAGATATTCTCATAACTATGCTCAATTCTATCAATTGCTCACCAGTAATTCGTTTACCGACCGTAATACTTATGCTCTTGAGTGAAGCCACTAGTGAAACCTACGGCCCCCAATACTTAGTTATTTCTTTTGATGTTTATTTTACTTTGCATCTTTATCATAAAAATACCAAAAATATTATCTTATCATATCTATCAGATCTCACTCTCGTAAGTGACCATGAAGGGATTGACAACCCCTTTATCGCGTTGGTTGCGAGGTTCTTATTTGTTTGTGTAGGTGTGTGGGACTTGAGCGTGATCTCCTACTGGATTGATACCTTGGTTCTCAAAAACAGAGGGAAATACTTACGCTACTTTGCTGCATCACCCTTTCCTCTTCAAGGGAAAACCAACGCAGTGCTCAAGAGGTAGCAAGAAGGATTTCTGGCTCCGTTGTCGGGGAGATTCGCGCCAAAGCATGCCAAGATTTGACTCCTGACAATGAGCCATTCCTGGCGCCGTTGTCGGAGTCTACACACAAGTCAAGACATACCAAGTACCCATCACAAACTCTTATCCTCGCATTCCATTATTTGCCATATGCCTCTTGTTTTCCTCTCCCCCACTCCACCCTTGCCGTTTTATTCGCCCCTTTTTCCGTTCGCCTTCTTCCCGTATGTATCTTTCTTTGTGTTTCGATGTGCCTTCTATTTGCTTGCATCTTTGCTTGCTAAAAATCTATTGATATGGATCCACTTAAAGTATTCTACTTGGATCATCTTCGATCCTTATGCGCTTAAAGTATTCTACTTGGATCATCTTCGATCCTTATGCGCTCGTGCTGAAACCCCAACTAGCCTAGTTGATGGGAAATCTTTAGATGAGCATGCTCATTTTGTGCATCACCGTTTGTCTGAAAAAGGGAGACTCTTATGGAATCAAATAAACAGATTGCTAAGTTATGCTTGGAATCTTTGTGAAATTATTGATCTTACTTGTTGCTCTAAGAACCCTAAAAACACCTCCCCTACCTATGTGAGTTTAATGATAATGAAATCTTATCTTCTTATGCAAAGGCTGTTTATAGTTACTACGATATCGAACAAATTGAAGAATTTGTTGCTTTTAAGGGTGCTTATGAAGTTGCTTCTTTGTTTGAAAAGTATGATATTACTCTCTACGAATCTGAAAATTTGGACACACTTAAATATTGCTATGAAAATTGTGCTCATAATGTGTATGTCAAAGAATTTATTGAAAGAATGACCGTTGCTTCGGAAGAAAATAATGATATGCATGAATCTATAGATAATTATGATTCCAATGATTTGATTGAAACATCCCTTGATGAACATGATGATTTCTATTCTTGTGGCCATGATGCCAATATTTGTGAATATGAGTTTGCTATAGTTCTTTCGATGAAAAGCGTGATTGCAATGATGTTACTATAAATTCTATTGATCTCAATTGTTCTAATAATATGCAAAACCCTAAGCTTGGCGATGCTAGTTTTGCTTTGTCCACTACTTGTTGCAATGATCATGATTGGGGTGATTCTTCTTATGATCTTGAAAATTTATTTAAGCCCCATGATGAATATGAGATTGATTATAATGTTTGCAATAATATTGAAAGTGGGTTTGGAAGAGTGTCAACTTTAGATCCCACACATTTGGAGAATGTTCAATCTTATGAAGTTTATGATAAAAGTGGGTTTGGAGAGGTCATGACTTCAGTTAATGTTAATCCCACTATTTCGGAAGAGTGTCAACTTTGCATACATGTGGATCGTGTTAAGAATATGTTTTGTTATAGATATATTGTTGAATTTTATTATTATCCTACATGTAATTATTATGAGATAGGAAACTATGGTGGGAGAATTTTTCATGTTACTAAATTACCTCTCGTTATGTTGAGATTGCTATTGTTTCTTTCCGCTTCCTTGCATATGTTAGTTTTTGCTTTCCTTGATAATTTGTTTTCCTATAAGATGCCTATGCATAGGAAGTATGTTAGACTTAGATGTGTTTGTCACGTGTTTTATGATGCTCTGTTTGTGCTTCAATTCTTGTCTTTCATGTGAGCATCGTTGAAATCTTATGCCTGGCTATAAGGCTTTAAAGAAAAGTGCTTGTTGGGAGGCAACTCATTTTTTCCTTGCTGTTATTAAATAAATAATTTATCTATCCTCTGTTTTGGTTGTGTTTTTTGTGTTTAATTAGTGTTTGTGCCAAGTAGAACCGTTGGGAAGACTCGGGGAAAGTCTTTTTGATCTTGCTTTAAAAACAGAAACTTTAGCGCTCACGAGAATTGCCTCCATTTTTATTTTTAAAGTGGTATTTAGTTAATTCTTTTTGCAGATGATTAATAGATAAAATCCTCATGTCCATAAATTTATTTTAGAATTTTTGGGGTTCCATAGTTTGCGTTAGCTACAGATTACTACAGACTGTTCTGTTTTTGACAGATTCTGTTTTTCGTGTGTTGTTTGCTTATTTTGATGAATCTATGGATAGTAAAAGAGTTTGTAAACCATAGAGAAGTTGGAACACAGTAGGTTTAACACCAATATAAATCAAGAATGAGTTCATTACAGTACCTTGAAGTGGTGTTTTGTTTTGTTTCGCTAACGAGGCTCATGAGATTTTCTATTCTGAGGTTTGTGTTGTGAAGTTTTCAAGTTTTGGGTAAATATTTTATGGATTATGGAACAAGGAGTGGCAAGAGCCTAAGCTTGGGGATGCCCATGGCACCCCAAGGTAAAATTTAAGGACACCAAAAAGCCTAAGCTTGGGTATGCCCCGAAAGGCATCCCCTCTTCTGTCTTCGTCTATCGGTAACTTTACTTGGAGCTATATTTTTATTCACCACATTATATGTGTTTTGCTCGGAGCGTCTTGTATGATTTGAGTCTTTTATTTTTTAGTTTACCACAATCATCCTTGCTGTACACACCTTTTGAGATAGACTCACATGATTTGAAATTTATTAGAATACTATATGTGCTTCACTTATATCTTTTGAGCAATATAGTTTTTTCTCTAGTGCTTCACTTATATCTTTTAGAGCACGGAGGTGGATTTATTTTATAGAAACTATTGTTCTCTCATGCTTCACTTATATTATTTTGAGAGTCCTTTAGAACAACATGGAAATTTGCTATAATATAAAAACCTTCATAGAAGTGCATTGAATACTATGAGAAGTTTGATACTTGATAATTGTTTTGAGATATGGAGATGGTGATATTAGAGTCATGCTAGTTGAGTAGTTGTGAATTTGAGAAATACTTGTGTTGAAGTTTGTGATTCCCGTAGCATGCATGTATGGTGAACCGTTATGTGATGAAGTCGGAGCATGATTTATTTATTGATTGACTTCCTTATGAGTGGCAGTCGGGGACGAGCGATGGTCTTTTCCTACCAATCTATCCCCCTAGGAGCATGCGCGTAATACTTTTTTTCGATAACTAATAGATTTTTGCAATAAGTATGTGAGTTCTTTATGACTAATGTTGAGTCCATGGATTATACACACTCTCACCCTTCCACCATTACTAGCCTCTCTAGTATCGCGCAACTTCGCCGGTACCATAAACCCACCATATACCTTCCTCAAACAACCACCATACCTACCTATTATGGCATTTCCATAGCCATTCCGAGATATATTGCCATGCAAATTTCCACCGTTCCGTTATTATGACATGCTTCATCATTGTCATATTGCTTGCATGATCATGTAGTTGACATCGTATTCGTGGCAAAGCCACCGTTCATAATTCTTCATACATGTCACTCATGCATCATTGCACATCCCGGTACACCGCCGAAGGCATTCACATAGAGTCATATTTTTGTTCTAAGTATCGAGTTGTAATTCTTGAGTTGTGAGTAAATAAAGTGTGATAATCTTCATTATTAGAGCATTGTCCCAGTGAGAAAAGGATGATGGAGACTATGATTTCCCCCAAGTCGGGATGAGTCTCCGTCAAAAAAAAGAAAGGCCATAAAAAAGAAGAAGGCCCAAAAAAGTGAGAGAAAAAGAGAGAAGGGACAATGCTACTATCCTTTTTCCACACTTGTGCTTCAAAGTAGCACCATGATCTTCATGATAGAGTGTCTCCTATGATATCACTTTCATATACTAGTGGGAATTTTTCATTATAGAACTTGGCATGTACATTCCAATGATGGGCTTCCTCAAAATGCCCTAGGTCTTCATGAGCAAGCAAGTTGGATGCACACCCACTTAGTTTCTTTTAGTGAGCTTTCATATACTTATAGCTCTAGTGCATCCGTTGCATGGCAATCCCTACTCACTCACATTGATATCTATTGATGGGCACCTCCATAGCCCATTGATATGCCTAGTTGATGCGAGACTATCTTCTCCTTTTTCGTCTTCTCCACAACCACCATTCTATTCCACATATAGTGCTATATCCAT
This sequence comes from Triticum aestivum, assembly GCF_018294505.1. Classification (NCBI taxonomy): domain Eukaryota; kingdom Viridiplantae; phylum Streptophyta; class Magnoliopsida; order Poales; family Poaceae; genus Triticum; species Triticum aestivum. Next base: position 202,263,104 of record NC_057803.1, on the reverse strand, counting down.
GGCTCACGCTCATATATTGCGTGAAGATTGAAAAAGTTTGAGAACATCAAAAGTATGAAACAATTGCTTGGCTTGTCAGCGGGGTTGTGCATGATTTAAATATTTTGTGTGGTGAAGATAGAGCATACCCAGACTATATGAATTTTTTAGGATAACTTTCTTTCGCCATGTTATTTTGAGAAGACAAGCTTGCTTAGTTAGTATGCTTGAAGTATTATTATTTTTATGTCAATATTAAACTTTTATCTGGAATCTTTCGGATCTGAACATTCATGCCACAATAAAGAAAAATTACATTGAGAAATATGTTAGAAAGCATTCCACATCAAAAATTCTTCTTTTATCATTTACCTACTCGAGGACGGGCAGGAATTAAGCTTGGGGATGCTTGATACGTCTCCAACGTATCTATAATTTTTGATTGCTCCATGCTATTATATTCTCTATTTTGGATGTTAATGGGCTTTATTTATAGTTTTATATCATTTTTGGGACTACCCTACTAACCGGAGGCCCAGCCCAAATTGTTGTTTTTGCCTATTTTAGGGTTTCGAAGAAAAAGGAATATCAAACGGAGTCCAAACGGAATGAAACCTTCGGGAACGTGATTTTCTCAGCAAACGTGATCCAGGAGACTTGGAGTGTGCGTCAAGAAACGATCGAGGAGGGCACGAGGCAGGGGGGCGCGCCTACCCCCTAGGCATGCCCTCCACCCTCGTGGGACCCTCGTTGCTCCACCGACGTACTTCTTCCTCCTATATAAGTCCACGTACCCCCCCCAAACATCCAGGAGCACCACGAAGACCTAATTCCACCGCCGCAACCTTCTGTACCCGAGAGATCCCATCTCGGGGCCTTTTCTGGAGCTCCGCGGAGGGGGCATTGATCACGGATGGCCTCTACATCATCTCCATGGCCTCTCCGGTGATGTGTGAGTAGTTTATTTTAGATCTACGGGTCCATAGTTATTATCTAGATGGCTTCTTCTCTCTCTTTGGATCTCAATACAAAGTTCTCCTCGATCTTCTTGGATATCTATTCGATGTAATATTCTTTTGTGGTGTGTATGTCGAGATCCGATGAATTGTCGGTTTATGATATAGTTTATCCATGAACAATATTTGATTCTTCTCTGAATTCTTTTATGTATGATTGGTTTATCTTTGCAAGTCTCTTCGAATTATCAGTTTGGTTTGGCCTACTAGATTGATCTTTCTTGCAATGGGAGAATGTCGGTGGGAATGACACCTATGGGATCACAAGAATCCCTACTACGGTTGTGGGGCGCGGGGTCGTGATAAGAGCGGATCAAGCAGATAGCACACGGTTCGTTTATCCAGGTTCGGGCCGTGGGGATGCGTAAAACCCTACTCCTGCTTTGGTGGATTGTATATCTTTGTTCTTGAGCTAGCTATGGGGCATGAGGAGCTCGAAAAAGCCGAATCCTCCTCTTGGTCGCCTCGGGCCTCCTTTTATAGGAAAGGGGGTTGCCACAGTGGCACACAGGAGGTGGAAAGGGTACAGTGATGTCGAGGACCCCGCGGCGGATGGCGCCAGTGATATAGGCCGCCAAGGATGCTGCCGAGGACCCCGCGGCGGGGGCCGCCAAGGCGACCGGTGAGGCTTCTGCCGATGGCGCCAGCGGTGGATCTGCCGGTGAGGCCGGCAAGGCCTCCGCCGAGGAAAAGGTGGTGGGTGAGCAGCCTCCCTCCTCCTCAACCTCGGGCCCCGGCAGATATCTGAAGGTGCGCGACGATCTCTTCGTCCACCTCCCAAGGGCGTCAAGCCGGGGGCCTACCGAAGGGGATGTTTTTGACGGCGAGGTGCTTGCCGCCACGGGGCTCGAGGTGGTTGATGAGCCGGGCGTTGGTGGCGACGGTTCTCCAGAAGAGCAGCTTTTCCGTGCCATGGGGACCAATTTCAGGAAGCTCCAAGTGCTCTACCATGCTCGCCTGGACACGGTCAAGTCCAGGATGGCAACGGTGGACAACACGGAGGTGGACTTCAAGGCGCGCGTTGCCGAGACGCAGACCTGGTTCCACCAGGCTCGCAAGGAGCAAAGGGCCTTTCAGGACAAATTGGCCGAGCGCGATGTGGAACTCACCATGAAGATGGCCGACATCGAGAAGGCCCAGGAAAAGGCGGCGAACTTGGCTGCCGCAGCCGAGGCCGCCCGGAACCAGCATCAAGCCACCTTGAATTCCCAGGAAGAGGACCTCACCGCGCGTGAGGCGAAGCTTGCCGCAGCGCTCCGTGGCAAGGATGAGGAGCTCGAGGCCCTTGTCGCGTGGCGGACTCGCGAGCTGGAGCAGAGGCACAAGGAGGCACTCAATGCCCAGGCCCTAGCCCATGCCGGCAAGGTAAGGGAGCTAGAGGCTGGCGCAGGACGAGCTGAAGGAGCAGGCAATCAAGCTGTCCAACGAGAAGAGCACGCTCAACAGCGCCTTGGTGGAGGCACAAGGAGCGGTCATCAGCAGGGCTGGGGAGCTCTCCGAAGCGCAAAACTCCGTCAGAGACCTCAAGCTGAAGCTGGAGTATCTCGAGAAGATGTTGTCGGAGAGCAGGGCTCCGGAGGAGACCTTGACCAGGAGCCTGGAGGAGGAGAAGCAGCTGCGGGCGAACGAGGCCGCATCCCACCAGGATTACGTGGCGGGCGAGAACAGATGGATCAGCCGCCTGGAGGAGGTCGCCGGCAGGGTCACCTCATAGTTGGCCACCATGGGGATGCCACACGTGAGGTACGCCCCTGAGTGCAGTGGGACCGTCAACACCAAGTTGACCCTGTTCTTCGAGGGCGTCCTCGGAGCCTTGGCGTATCTTCACTCCAACTGGACGGCCATGCTGGTCGAGGAGGCCCGGCAACTTTGCGGGAGGGTCGTGACCAAGGTCCTCACCAAGACGGCGTACTGGAATCCCGATCTTGACTTCGCGGCCGCGATGAAGAGCTTGCCAGATGGTGCTGACCTCACGGTGCTCAAGGAGTGCATCAAGCCCATCACCGACTGCATCGACGAAATCAAGAGGGTGGAAGGCCAGCGCCGGGATTAGGCATCCCGTTCTTCTTCGCCGCTGCGGAGTTTTATCTTTAGTTAGAACCGCAGCTATGATGTGATGTAATATAACTTTGAAGTACTCTTAATTTTCATGCATGTTATTTCCCCATTCGATTCCTCTTTGTATGCATGCCCTACGTCGATCGGCAAGGCTTGCCGGCGCGGAAGCCCCTAGCGGCGTTTTGGGGACGGATGCCCATGGCCAGCCGGGTACGCGTGCTGCCGGACGAGCCACCTTTCCGTTCTGAACGCGGCCGCTCGCACTGTCGAGCTTGACTTGAGTCAGAATCGGGGGCGTTGCAGATTGCGGAAGGCTAGTCTTCTATTCTCAACGCAGCCGCTTGAGCTGTTGAGCGGACTCGAAATAGGGCAAGGGCGTTGCCGATCGTGGTAGAGCCCCCTGGCGTGCAGGTTTCTCATACAAAGCAAATATCTCCGGGGGGAATAACCTCAAATAAGCAGGGTAGCACAATTAAGGGTTCAGTGCAACTTAGCTTCTGTTTGCGATCGCTCGAGTGTCGATCTTCTAGCCTCCTTTCTTCTTCAAGGGTCACGAAGATGAAGGAGTGTCGGGCTAACTGCTAGAGCCGATTCTCACAACTGCGCCCCCTACCTGGCGCGCCAAAGATGTCGGTGGGAACGACACCTATGGGATCACAAGAATCCCTACTGCGGTTGCGGGGAGCAGGGTCATGAGAAGAGCGGATCAAACAGATAGCACACGGTTCATTTATCCATGTTCGGGCCGCGGGGATGCGTAAAACCCTACTCCTGCTTTGGTGGATTGTATATCTGTGTTCTTGAGCTAGCTATGGGGCGTGAGGAGCTCCAAAAAGCCGAATCCTCCTCCTGGTCGCCTCGGGCCTCCTTTTATAGGAAAGGGGGTTGCCACAGTGGCACACAGGAGGTGGAAAGGGTACAGTGATGTGAGGTTATCCCTCGCAGTACATGATAAGGCGCATTTAATGCGTCTTGCCTAGGTGTCCTTGCTTTATCGGGGACGGGGGAGAGCCCTGTCTCGTCCGTCGCTGCCCCCTCTCGTGTCGACACGCGCCCTGGCCAGTGGTGCCCGCGGTGCCATGTAGGCAGGCAGGCAGCTGAGGTGGCGCAGTGGTGGGTCTCCATGAAGATCCGCATGCCGCCACGCAGGTGCCTGCCTAGCTGGTTGGGTCGGCAGCTGCATGCGAACGGCGGTGGAGGTTTGACTGGCATGGGCCTGATGGTGGCCTTACGGGTGTTCTTGGCAAGGGCCTTGCCGGGGCTCCGGCAAGGGTCTTGCCGTGGCGCCTGCTGTCATCCCCGGCAAGGCTCTTGCCGGGGGCCTTGTGGTCCTCCTTGGCTGGGATCCCGCCAAGAATCATCATCTTCTAAAGGGTGTATCTGATCTTGAATGTCTTCACAAAGATCTGCATGCCACCACGGGGATGTCTCCCAAATCCTTGCCCCATGGGGGTAGTGGACTCAAGGGTGACTCACTCCGTAGGTGCGGGGCGAGCCGCCACGGCAAGGGTCTTGTAGGGTTTGCTAAAACCGCCTCCCGGCAAGGATCTTGCTGGGGGGAGTCCGCTTCGTCCGCTTTGCTCTTTGTGGTCTTGGTCTTGGCATCGTTCTGCTTCTCCCGAGCTTCGGCCTTACCTTGGCTCCCTCCCTTGCCTTACTCAATGTGGTGGTGCCCATGGCTCAGACTGCCCGTGCACAGTTATAGGGGTACAAAAAGCGTACCCCTCTTTTTGTACACCAACAGAGAAATGCTTAGCTTTGGGTTCAATCTTGTGGTGTCCTTTCCCAGTGACAGCAGGGGCAGCAAGGCACGTATTGTATTGTTGCCATCGAGGATAAAAAGATGGGGTTTATATCATACTGCATGAGTTTATCCCTCTACACCCTGTCATCTTCCTTAAAGCATGACTATGTTCTTATGAACTTAATACTCTAGATGCATGCTGGATAGCGGTCGATGTCTGGAGTAATAGTAGTAGATGCAGAATCGTTTCGGACTACTTGTCACGGACGTGATGCCTATATACATGATCATACCTAGATATTCTCATAACTATGCTCAATTCTATCAATTGCTCGATAGTAATTCGTTTACCCACCGTAATACTTATGCTCTTGAGAGAAGCCACTAGTGAAACCTATGGCCCTCGGGTCTATCTTCCATCATATTAATCTTCCAATACTTAGTTATTTCTTTTGCCGTTTATTTTACTTTGCATATTTATCATAAAAATACCACAAATATTATCTTATGATATCTATCAGACCTTACTATCATAAGTGGCCGTGAAGGGATTGCCAACCCCTTTATCGCATTGGTTGCGAGGTTCTTATTTGTTTGTATAGGTGTGTGGGACTTGAGCGTGATCTCCTACTGGATTGATACCTTGGTTCTCAAAAACTAAGGGAAATACTTACGCTACTTTGCTGCATCACCCTTTCCCCTTCAAGGGAAAACCAACGCAGTGCTAAAGAGGTAGTACCTCCTTCACCAACGCCTCAAGCCACCGCCGGCTTCCCACACCGCTGCCGGGAACGGGTTTGCCGTCCGCCCAACTCTGGCCTCTCTGGCAGCACTCTCGCATGCAACCCACGTTGGTCTTCGAGGCTTCGATCCCCTACCCGATGGCAAGACCGCAACTTCATGTCCCCGTGGATGCCAAGCTCTCTTTCGGGGACCTCCTCAAGACCAGGAATGTCGTGACCGAGACCGACAATTACCACCACGACCTGCATGCCTTGTCCACCGTAGTGGACGACCACGATGCCCCATTGTCATCATGCACCTCCACTTGTTGTTGCTATTGACACCAAGTTCGACAACCGAACAGGGAATAGCGCCAAGAACCCTCTCCGGATCACCAAGTTCGACTACACAGCTATGACCTTAGATTTGGACCACAAGCACCAAATACCCCTTCGGATACGCAAGTCCCTCGAAGGTCCACCGATGACTAGTACGACTACAGGACTGGAACGAAGTACCACGATGACCGTTCACATGTACCACTACACTGCACTGAAACTCCAAGACCGTCCCAGATATTGCCAAGTACCACATCAGTTCCATAACGCGACAAGTACTATGACACCCATGTCCCGTCAAGTTCGACTACAATGACTACAACGTGTACCACTACCGTCGCCGAAAACCCGTGTACCACAAGCAGCAAGTTCGACTATTGTCGCATGAACCACTACTTCCACTATGACCCATGAACTTCTACACCGCATCAAACCCATCCGCCACACGCATGCTTCGAAGGTATAACCGTCGGAACGATGCCCGTGGACCGTATGCATGTGATGTGTTGTATGAGATGCCCATGTTTGCACCATGTTCGAGTCGCCGCTTGCTTGTTCCTCATTTTCCATGCCATCGATCCGTAGGAACCCGGTATCCGGGATCACCCCACCATCCTTGCATGACATGCTCCCACCACACTTCCTTTTGCACCAGTATCTCCATGAGCTACCAGAACTGATATGTTTCCATGGCATCATTTTCGGATTCATTGTCGTGGCACACTTTCTTTCCACCATAGTGACAAATGCATCATAATATGCTCATGTCAACATTTTCATAAAAATTGCATAAAACTTGTATGTAATCCGCATCATGCTAACAACATTTAAAATGTTTAAAATTGGTGTTTGCATTAAATTGCTAAATGCATATGGGGATTTTCCAGAATTGTTATTTGGTATTTTCCAAAATTGTTATTTGCTAAATAGTTGGTTTACTGATGTTTCACCTCTTGCCATGTTAACCAACATTTAATCTTGTCTTGTTCATAAATAAGAGCGAACTAAATAAATGTATGTGGTGTTTTGTCAATACGCAGTTCCTTGCATATTGAGATCCACTTAATTTGTAGTATTGTTTCTTGCACTTTGCCATGCCATGACTAATTGAATTGGACATGCATCATACTTGGTTGTGCATCATTCCATGTTTATGTGATGGTTGTTTACTATGTTATTTGCTTCTTTCCGGTTGTGCTTCTTCTCGTCTGGTTACGTTGCGATTGTGAGGATCCGTTCGACTACGTTGGCTCGTCTTCTTCATGGACTCGTTCTTCTTCCTAGCGGGATTTCAGGCAAGATGACCGTCACCTTGGATCTCACTACTAACTTTGCTATGCTAGCTGTCTTGATGCTATGCTATGTCGCGCCACCTACCACTTGTTTATCAAGCCTCTCAAATTGCCGTGATAGCCTCTAACCTTTTCACCCTTCCTAGCAAACTGTTGGTTGGCTATGTTACCGCTTTGCTCAGCCCCTCTTATAGCGTTGCTAGTTGCAGGTGCAGTTTCAGGTTGTTCCTTATTGGGACATGGATATCATGGGATATCACAATATCTCTTATTTAATTAATGCACCTATATACTTGGTAAAGGGTGAAAGGATCAGCCTTTTGCTTGGTGTTTTGTTCCACTCTTGCCGCCCTAGTTTCCATCATACCGGTGTTATGTTCCTTTATTTTGCGTCCCTAACACAATGAGGGTTTATGGGCCCCTCTTGATAGTTCGCTTTGAATAAAACTCTTCCAGCAAGGGCCAACATTGGTTTTACCATTTGCTCAACATAATAACTAAACATGATAATAAATTTGATGCATAGGGAGTTAGCGCTACCCGAGGTTCGTTATTCAACCTAATACAGGGGGGCCAGTGCTGATGGTGTTGGTCCCGAACAAGCAGCCTACGGGGCCACCTCGGGGAAACTTGAGGGCTGGTTTTACTCATAGCTTATCCTATCCAGTGTACCCTGAGAACGAGATCGCGCAACTCCTATCAGGCTAGGTCGGTGCATCGGGAGGTCTTGCTGGACTAGTTTTACCATTGTCGAAATGTCTTATGCACCAGGATTCCGAGTCTGATCGGAGGGTCCCGCGATGGAGGATTGTCTCCGCGGATCGTGAGCTTGTCATGGGCTAAGCTGGGACACCCCTGCAGGTTTTAAACTTTCGAGAGCCGTGTATGCGGTTATGTGGCAGATTTGAATTTGTTAATATTCGGTTGTAGAGAACTTGACACCAGATCTGAATTAAAATACACCAACAACGTGTGTAACCTTGACCATCTCTTTTCTAGTGAGTTCGAGAAGAGAACACGGTGGGGTTATGTTTGAACATAAGTAGTTCATGATCACTTCTTGATCATTACTAGTTTGCAACCGTTGCGTAGTTTCTCATCTCATTCCTGTACTCGTAAGTTAGCCACCATACTATGCTTAGTTGCTTGCTACAACCTCACCACTTATCCTTTCCATACCCATTAAGCTTTTCTAGTCCCTTATACCCATGGTAATGGGATTGCTGAGTCCTCGTGGCTCACAAATTACTACAACAATAGTTGCAGGTACATGTAATGCGATGGTCTGACGTGGGAGCGATGCTCAAATGTTTTGGAGTTCTTCTGCTTCTTCTTCGATCAAGGGATAGTTTCCGGGTCGGGGAGCCTGGGCTAGTAGGGTGGTTGTCATTCTTCTTTTTCGTTTGATTTCATTCGTAGTCGGATCTTGTTCTTCTGTATGATAATTGCTATGTATTGATGTACTGTTGTATTATGTTGTAGCTTGTGGCGAGTGTGAGCCTTTATCTTGTATTCTCATCTATTCAGTACATGGTATGTTGTAATGATATCCACCTTGTTATGCGCTTGAAATGCAGTTGTGCCCCAATCATGAGTTCATCACGTGATTGGGATAGAATCACATCTTGGGCGCTACAAGTTGGTATCAGAGCCTTACCAACCTTAGGAGCCCCCTTGATTGATCGAACCGCTACCGTTGTTGAGTCTAGAATAAAAAATTGAGTCTCAGGATTATATACACTAATGCAGGATGCTGCTAACGCGACACTCCGACCAGAGACCCTTCCACGATACTGTGTGCGATGCCATAATCGAAACGGTGGTGTAAAAAACATCAAAATGTGCAAAACGTTTGCGATGGAGGATGCATCAAACACGGTTCAGATTTTAGTTGTGTGTGTGATGTAGGGCATAAAGGTCATCTCAATTAACTATTTGCGATGAGGAGGAACAAAAGAAACGGGTAGCCAGATGGAGGTGTGTGCCATTTACAGCATACGGTTCACTCGGATGAACTGTTTGTGATTAGGCAACAAAATGGAAATGGTCAGCCAGATCAAAGGTGTGTGCGATATACGGCATGTGGTTCACTCAGGTGAACTGTTTGCGTTGAGACATGCGAACAGAAATGGTTCAAATGAACAAGATGTGTGTGATATGCGGCAAACAGGTCTACAATCAGAAATGTGTGTGAATACCAATAATAACACAGACGGTTGCTGCTAATAAGATGTGTGTGTTGTGCGATGGGATTGCATACAGAACAAAAACATACACACACACACACACACACACTTATAAGGACATGCTTGCATAACCAAATTAAACATCCACTTACATATGTGGATACTATAAGCATGGCATTTGAACACACCAAAGTAAACTATTACATGCATAATTACATAGATGGCTACTACACACATGACATTTCCACACACCAATAAAGTAAACTATATATTACATGCATGATTAACTAGCATAAACGATCATCTGATGATCATCTACTTCTTGTGACGCTTGCTCTGCTTGTGGCTCCATCCGGGCTCATCGATTTGGGTAACGAGACACTTCCTCATGTCAATGATCCTCCTGTGCATCTCGTAGCATGTGTACACGCTCTTGGCCCCGAACCTGAGGTGAGGTTCATCCAGTTGCCGCATCCAGGCCCTGTGCTAGGATAGGGGGCTTGTTCTCTAGGCATCCTACTTCATCTTTTGGTAGTAGGGTTCGATGATGGCCAAGGCGAGTTCGACCAGGGAGTCCTTCTTCGTGGTGCCCCAGACCATATGTGAAAGTTAAGGTGGCATTATTCAGGTGCACATGGATCCCTCTTGGTTAGGTAAGGATTGATGAGTACAGGAAGACCTATGTTAATAGGACAACGATGGCATATCACGCGGACCCATTCAACGTTGCCAGCCACTACAACAAAATTGACATACTGTGACGAAAAGCCTCATGACGATGGTGGACAATGTCACCGATTACCGCAAATCGGTGACGATAAACGTCACCTAATTGCCTCGGTCTCTGAGCACACATGGCTGCCAATTTCTGTGGTAGTTTGTTATTTTCATGACGGATTTTCCAGTGTCACCGAATACTACAAATGTGTGGTGATCATTTTTTTGTCATGTAACGTCTAGAAGTGGGACCTGCCATAGCTAGTCGAAGGGTTATTGAGAGGTAGGACCCATGCATTAGTTTTGGTAGTGGTACTCTCCATAATTTTCCAAAGGCCATTGAGCAATGTAATTATTTTGTTCTATCTAATATAAGTAGGTAGTATCCTGCAAAAAATATAAGTAGGTAGTAGCCATAAAAGACATATTTTATTATTTTTTATAAATTGAAAACCTTGGTCTGTTTTCTCTTTTTTCTGAGATGGTTATTTTGTTCTTTCTAATATAAATAGGTAGTGACTCGGCAAGAAACTTTAATCAGGCATTTGTGATCTGATGTTGTTTATCTCAAAATAGAAATGGAAATAAGAGAGTGAATGGGCAATGGAAAAACATATAGTTTTAACATAGCTATTTTGTTCTTATATCTGGAATAAATAGGTAGTGGATGTGTTCAAAACTTCAATTGGGTGCTCATGAGCTAATGTTGTTTCGCTCTATGTAAAAAATTAAAATGGAAAGATGAGTGTAGATGGAAAATCTTATTTTTATTCTTATATGTAAATAGATAGTTGTTGGGCAAACAACTTGAATGGGGCATGCGTGAGGTGACGTTGTTTTGTTCTATCTAAATTCTTTCAATAATTTATCTATATGACGAACCATCCAGTTCTACAACAGATACAAATGATTTCTTTGTCGCTGGATTCTGATCGAAATCAAACCACTAGTTCCGTTGTGGTCAGGATCGATGCCGCAGGAATCCTTGTGGGCGAGAAAAACATAGTTAAGACCATTATGTACAAGTTTCGGCATATTTATTTACAATCATGTAAAAAACTACATGGAAAATACCGAATCATAATGCTTATATAAGATTTCCTTTTTTCTAATGATCATTTGATATTTATTTGGAAGTAAATGAATTACATGGTACTAAAGTGGAAGATAAATCCTGAAAATAAATCATTCCTCGTGTACACTGTGTCCCCACTCGTCAAGGACCCAGCCAAATACCTCCTTTTCACCCGCGAAGAGCCACCGCCTACCCCGCATCTTTCTTCTGCCCCGATTCAACCGGCTCTCTTCTCCCCAAGATTACTGTCCCGATTGGAATGACTGGCGGCAGCAGATCGGGGGAGGTTGCCCTACAAGCCGAGCTCGGATCCACCCAAACATCCAGCCCCGCGAACACCCGACCCTCTTCTCCCCCAATTGCAGTGACCCGTGACGCCAGATTGAAGGAGGCTGCCCCGCCGCCGAGGTTGGACCCACCGCATCAACCCGCCCAGCGAACACCCGGCTCTCTTTTCCCCAGTGACCAACGACTTTTTCGATGATTTCCTCATGCCGCCCTCCTCATCCAGCCCCCCTTGGCGTTCAATGATTAGGGTTCATGCATACTAGTACTACTCATCCCGCCCTTCTCTGCAATTAGGATTTGCTACAGCCTGCGATGGTAAAAAGCCTGAACCTCCTGCTAGATAACTTTACTTGATATCCTATTAATAGGTCTGTGTGCAAAACCGCAATAGTGACCATGGTTTTGCATTTGTTATAGCCTACTATTGTCAAAATGGATGAACCTGAATATATGCTACTATAGCACTATTAGCCGTTATGGAAAAGTTCAGTTAGGTATGAGATGTGTGGCCTTAGCTGGGAGGTTTCTTTTGCTTCCATGTGCTTGTATGGCTACTCTTGCATTCAGAAGAAAATTGTATGTTAACCATCTGGTGGTTGTACCCTGCTATAATGAATAAAACTAGATGCTCTTGATCGCTGTATGGTGTCATAATTAGATGAACATAAACACATGAACTAAAGTATGCAACATATAAAAGGAGAACTAATTACAAGAAGGAAGCAGTGCATCCTTGTATCCCTGTATCTACATGTCCGGATAAACTAGCTTCTTGATGCAACCACTTTATCTATGTTAAAACGTGAAACTGAATTCTATGTTTGTGGTTGTGTTGTCCCATAAATAGTCCTCAACTAGTGTTGTCAAAACTGAATAAAGACTGAGACTGCACTTGATTTTGACTCCTTAAGGAGATGTATAGCTCTGTATTAGTGTACTTTTGTCTACAGTACTAGTCAAAAGAGAACTAAAATTAATCTTTGACATGCCTCTCCTAATTTAGCTACCCAAGATGTTAAGCGTCTGAAGCACACAAGCATTTTCAGCACGCCCTGAACTTGATAAAAGCAGATACATGGTAAACTTTAGTTTTTTACTATATTCTGACATACTAAGCTGGGTAAAGTCAACCTGCTCCTACTTTGCAAACATACAACACCATCCATCGAACCTTAATTCTGAAATAGTAGTAAACTTTCTGGTTTCTAAACTATGTCAGTAGCTCCGGTAATCATATATTTTTGCTATTTTTTATTCTAAACATTCTGGTCTTGTTTTTCTTGGCTTCCTGGCTGCTTCTCCCAAACTATGACCCAGCTGCACCATGCATGTTGATTTATTTGCTTGTTAGATCCAATGTGTGAGATCTTCATTTTGTATTTATACATTCTGACATGAACTTCTTGTTGGCACTGCTTCCTGCTTACGAGTTATGACTGTTTTACACAATGTAGTTTCTTTTTTCTACCACCAATGCGAAGCCAACTTGTAACAGCTAAATCAGTCAGTTACGTTACAAGTACTCCCCCATCCATATGCTTACTCATAGTGCAAGCAAGAGTAAATGTTTCCATTAATTTCACTTTAACAATTAGTTATACACGATATTAGTGCATCTCGTGCTTGCATCCTAACTTATCTACTTTATTATATTCATGTAAGCTCCAGGAAGGGGCTTTGAGAGATGAGGAGGAATCCACTCTTGCTATGTCCAAAGCAATGGTAATATATCGTGCGGACTTACATCTTGAATAATGTGTAAATCAGTGTGCATTCACTGGCTTTTATTAGGTCTTATGTTTCCACTTTCAGCAAAATTGTAAGAATTCCAAATACCTTACTTCTAGTCCTATGTCTATCACATCTTGTCATTATATATGGAGTGGTAATGTTAGATTTTCATATATAGGAAAAACACAAGTACAATAATCAGGAGCCAAGTCCCATTGAGTTTTTCAAAGAGACCCATACTAACAGCATGAGCGAGCCGATACATCTAGCTTATGTAAGATTTCTTCCTTTATTGTTTTTGACTTGAAATGATTCTCATATTAATCGAGTGTATCCGTCATATGAACTTTGCCTTACTTGAGCATCAATGTTTTCCTTTATACAGTAGAATGCAATGGAAAAGAAAAGGGAAACACAATCAGAAGTGAGGAACCGGTGTTTGATTCAATGATTGTGGCTGAAGTTCTAAAGAAAGAAAACACCCATAGCACCTTTCTTTCCAGCATGAGTTATGCATCAAGATCCGGGAGATTTGGGAACTCTAATTCATCAGCAAGGATTTGAGTTCTAGAAGAAAGAATTGAGCAAAATGATAGAGAGGCAAGAGATGCAAATAACAGGTACTTGTCTTGTTTCTTGTTGTGTTCTTGTTGTTTCTTTTTTCATGCTTTTCTGCCCGTGCACAGTGCCCTCATGATACTTGTGAATAAGACAGTTGTCTTCAGTTATTGTAACAAACTAAGGAGTGATTCGATGTTTATATATGGTTTGATCCAAATCCAATAATCCAAGTAACATAAAAATAATAAATTCTTGTAATGAGAAATACATGGTTTTTGTTGCTACAACACAAAGGCATGAGAATAAGATTGTAATGCATGGTTTCTGATCCTGAAATCTAGTATGATTTTTTGATTGGTTTGTATGTTTGCTTTTTAGTAGAATGATATAGGTTGGTTAAGTTTGATCTAAAAAGTTATTGTCCAAGCATAGTTGCTTCATGCCTAGGTTACTAACTTGATATCTTATCGGTGATGCTTGCTCCTTTTCAGAATGATAAATGAAATTTATCTCTTAGTTATGCATGTTTTTACCATTATAAGTTATTCTTCAGTTTACTGTTTCATTTGCCCATGCATATGTTTGCCTTCACATTTAATAATGTACCTCTTTATTTTACATTCACATTTTGATAGATTGTAAGCTTCTTAGTGGTACTCTCACCTTTTTATCTTGTTTGTTTTCATCTCATCAAGATGCAACATTGTTATGTTTTGTCAATTTATAGGCACTGAGAGGAGTTAGTGGTGAGACTTGAAGCATAAGCGAGAGCATTTGAAGAGGTGTAGAGGAAGAAACACGAAGAATTGGAAGATGTGAAGAAGATCGAGCAAGAGAAGAATGAAGCCTGGCAAAAGAAGCAACAAGAGACGGATAACCTGATTGGTTTTCTCTTAAGGGCTCAAGCAACTCAGCAAACAACTTAGCAGTCCTAATCCAAACTTAATGGTGCATGAAGGCCATCCTTTTGCGATGGAAAGATAGTTGTTGAATCATGCATTGCAATCATCAAGATAACACATGTGGTCTTTACTTATCTAAATATTGCTTTTCAAATTGTTTATTCTTCTGTCAAACTCGTGAGTCAGTGTTAATTTTTACTATGAAACACAAGAAGACGAACTAGATGAGATGATTAAAGATATAATATCATAATTTTATGATGTGATTTGGATCTTAACTTATATTTATATAATCTCATATGAATTAAATAATTATTGTCATATGAATTTGGATTATGGTGGATTTAATCAATTGTCATAATTTAAATTCAAAATAAATCAAATATATGTGGTGTCATCTTCACCAATAATGAAACTAATGATGCTAGCAGTGGGATAGTCTTCTTGGGAGTTGACATGGCATGAATTTAGTGATGTTGCTACATCACTGAATATGGTGCAATATGGCAATTTTTTCTCGTAGCGTGTGACATTATTCGACTATCACAAAAGTAATAACTTGATGATGTTCTAGAGAACGTCACTGAAGGTCCTATATCTAGTGACGTTATTTTGCACGTGCCGTCACCGGGAGTAATCTATGACAGGGATTCCGTGACGATCCTTGTGACGCCCATAAAACATCACTTAGGGGTAATTTGTGACGTTATTAGCTATTCGATGACATTTTTTGTCTCGTCATAGTAGGCCCGATCCAATGCTACCCAGATTTTCTTTGTGGAAGACCCTTTGCATAAGAACTGCCATTTAGTGATGCATGTGAAGATAAGGGTACTGGGTGTCGACGATGTTGCCGATGAGGACGAGTACGATGAATTTGATCAGTTGCCAGCCAAGGGATCACGCACCCGTCTAACAGAGTAGCATAAAATCATCAAAAACCCCGAGTTCATTCGAGGTCAACTTAATAATCACAGTTCCCACATGTACATGGGAATTAAGCCGTAAAACTAGTCTTCATGCCTACCCTCCAACTTAATTCATTCAATTTAGAACTGTCGCGTGTACTGAATTTGTGAGTTATGCCCGGTTTTCTGTTGATGTAAGAACCGTTCATATGTTGACCTTGATAGGCTGTCAGCTCATGCAATGAATATGAACTGTTTATTATTATTATATCATAGGGGTAGCACACTCAATTGACCTCATTACAGTATGTGTGAACAAAAATATGCAATCTGGTTTGCGAATAGCACACAGTTTTTTGATGAAAGCCGTGTGCCGACCAAACCCCACCGCCCCGCCCATGATCTGAGTCGTGCTTTCTGATTGGCCAGAACCCAAACCCCACGGATCTTACGTCTGCACCGTTGGATGCTCTCAGATCAAATGACGGTCCTCATCCCTTTCGACAGCACATGCAGTTCCGGTTGTAATTTTATTTTTATGCACGAAATGCACATTAATCTCAAAAAATGTCTTAAATATATCTAACAATACCTGAAATACGTCAGAAAATCAAACCCGTGGTATAATGGAGATTGTGTACCATGGAAATGTTTATGAGGCCAAACGACGAAGTCACCGGCCACATGAGTTCGAATTGAGACGTCTCCTTTTGGAAAACCATGATCATTCATGTGAGATACTCCGGTTTGGAAGGAGCGGTCATCAAAACTTGTGCCAAACTTTACCAATTTTTTTCCATGGGGTCATGAGAGCACGCACATAGATTTTGATGATGGCCAAACTCCTTCTGAATTTCTTGTAATTAAAATACCAACTAGGCCTATGCCAGTGGCCGCACCTCATGGCTGAAATGTTTGAAACTTCTCCCTTCTTCTCGAACAAACGGATGAAAACTCACAAAGCGACGCACAAATGATCTGTACACCTTCTTTGCTAAGCTGATAGTAAGGGGGTATCATAGTTAATATCATGCATGCCAACTAGGAAATTTTGTTGAGCTGTCATACAATTAATTAAATGAAGAAAGAGAGGGTTAAGTATCATATCATGAAACCGTATCATAATAAATGCTATGCTACTATGTGTCATGCATGACAATATAAATAAAGTACTACATATGATACTAGCTACTATATGATACTATGCATTATAGCAAGTACAATAGAGTGACATAAGACTAGCCACAATGGGTAGTAACATAGAATGTTACTAGTGTATGTTACTACCTCTATAGTGGGGAGTAACATATGTGTAGTAACATGCAACACTTCATTTATTAGGCTATAGACTCATCTTGCCTTGAGATGTGTGCTGTTACTCATACTACTTGTAATTAGCTATGTTACCACTTTCCTCTCTTTCTTCATTTATTGCTTGCCACATCATCTATTTTATTTAGATATGTGTGATGTTACTACCTATATATGTTACTCCCACTGTGGGTAGTCTAAGCAAGCTATAAGGAATAGAATTCTTATAGCCTCTCTATATATGTGCTTTAGTTGGAGGAAAGAGAAGAGGATAGAGAAGAGAAGCGGGCTCTTAGTTAGTAGAGCCAGCTGCAACACGAGACCAATGACACTTTGTGAGGATGTAACGTGGGTCAACTATTGATAAACTAGTACGTATTTGAAATTTATTATTGTACATGCCCGCTAAGAGGTTGGTTGTATATGACATGGCAACTTCTTATAGCCGACCCTTGGTTGTATTATTAATCATGCTCTTCGTGAGGTAGCTAGTATATCATAGACTAGCTAGTATTACTCCCTCCTTTCCGATTTAGGCTGGTTGTAATGGTAGTATCATAAGCAGTATCATGCATGCCAACTAGACTTTATGGATAATGTGGCACACAATTAAATGAGGAAAGAGAGGATGTGGTATCATATCATGACACCATGTCATATTAAATGGTGTACTACTTTGTGTGATGCATGGCAATTAATAAGGCAACCTAAGATACTAACTTGTGATACTATGCATTATGGAAGTAGTATCATAAACTAGTATATATCATATGCATGATACTAGTATATGATACTCCCCATTACAACTAGCCTTTTATAGGGCTCAATTCAAAAATCTCACCTACCAACGTAGATGGTGAGTGGTGGAATACTTTTTGTAGTTTGCAAAAACACCCAATTAATGCTTTTGTTTTCCTCAAAAAATTATGTTTTCCAATGTATTAATTGCAATACATGCATACATAAAGTACTTGCATTGGTCAACTTTCTCTTAATACTTGCATGCAATGATTTAATGCACCTTTGAATCTGAACATGTGATGGGGAACAACCAAATTGAGCCTTATAAAATGGAAATGCTAAAATTTTGAGATAAGCCTATAAATCAGAAAGGAGGGAGTATATATGCATGATACTTGTATATGATCGGCAATACCTCTGTAATGCGTGCATGCGTAGTATCATAAGTTAGTATCTTAGGTTGCCTTACTAATTGCCATGCATGACACAAAGTAGTACAACATTTAATATGATATGGTATCATGATATGATACCACACCCTCTCTTTCCTCATTTAACTGTGTGCCACATCATCCAAAAAGTCTAGTTGGCATGCATCATACCGCTTGATACTCCCATATTACGACTAGCCTTATTAGGGTGGCCATAGTGGGGGTATCATAGCCGGTATCATGCACTCGGGAATAGAAAATATGATGATGTGGCAAAGAAGCAGTAACATAGGTAGATACCGTAACATATATATAATAAATGCTATACTACTTTGTGTCATGCATGGCCATAAATACGGTCATCTATGGTATATACTACTCTATGATACTATATATGCACTATGAAGGTACATACATAGTATCCAGTGGCGGAGGCACGGGGGGGGGGGGCAGCAGGGGCCCTGACCCTCCCCAACATTAGTCACTTCTTTGTATTTTGGACGTGAACAGTAAACTTTTTTTATGTTTCCTTAATCGGGCCCCCGTCAAGATCATAAATTTACGATTCCTGCCTCCGCCACTGGTAGTATCATACACTATTATCATATGCATGATACTATATATATAGTATATGATACTCCCCACTATATAAGGCTAGCCATAGTGGTGGTCTCATAGCCAGAGATGTCATGCATGCGCTCGGAAATAACAAGTATGCTGATGTGGCAAAGAATTAAGTATATATAAAGAGGGTTAGAGTAACATATAGGTAGATACCGTATCATGTTAAATGCGATGCTAATTTGTGTCATGCATGGCAATAAATATGATCTATATATGATACTATACTCTATCCATTATAGTATGCGCTATAATTAATTAAAGGTAGTATTATACACTAGTATTATATATATTGTATATTCATGATACTAGTATATGACACTGTCCTCTATACTCATTATTTCTTACCGTGGAAAAATTAGAGGTGAAACAATGAACTCATGTTTTCAATCGAACAAAAATATGATGTTAGGTAATGTAATGTTTTCAAAGAGCACACGGTTCACTCACGAAAGCCGTGTGTCCACTAAGCCGTGGCCGATACAGCCCCCCCTCTGCCACGCGCACGATCTGAGTCATGCGTTCTGATTGGCCAGAACCCAAACCCCACGGATCGTACGTCTGCACCGTTGGATTCTCCTAGATTGAACGGCGATCCTCATCACTTTCGACAACCCATATAAATGTTTCCAAATAGCCCCTCCCAAAAAATGTTTTCAAATAGCACACGGTTCACACACAAAAGCCGTGTGCCTACCAAACCATGGCCGATGCCCCCGCTTTGCTGTGCGCATGATCTGAGTCATGTGTTCTGATTGGCCAGAACCCAAACCCCACGGATTATACGTCTGCACCGTTGGATGCTCCCAGATCAAACGGCAATCCTCGTCCCTTTCGACATGAAATGCAGTCCGACTAGGAATTGATTTATATGCCAACATGTACGGTAAATGCCAAAAAATGTCTTACATACAACACACGAGACCTAAAATGCGCCAGCAAATCAAACCCGTGGTAAAATTGTGATTAGTTTACGTGGGAAAAATTTAGAGGTGAAATGATAAACTCACGTCTTCATTTCAAAATTACTACGTCTTCATTTCAAACGAAATTATTCTGTTTGTGCACACGAGCGCTTAGAGGTAACCGTTTGCATAGGCCTTTCTCCGCGTGCGGCGACAGGGGATATTTTTCACCCTTTTCACCTAGGCCACCAACACCCGGAGTCCCCAACACCCCCAGCGTCCGCCCGCGTTTCACTCAACTAGTACACCCAATCTCCTTGGCCAGCTCCCCCCTCCCCCAGATCCACAGCAGAACCCTCTCTGGCGCCGCCGTGCTCACCCCGGCCGTGTGCCCGCTCTTCGGCGTCAAGCCTACCTCCACAGGAGTTCCTAACACGCGGTGGCCCGAGCCTCACCGTCTTCGTTTGCTCGCCAGCCACCCTCGAGCATATCGACGCAGTAACCCTCGCCACTCCTGTGGTCCGGTCGGGTTTGCAATAAGAAGCCTGATAGTTACTTCTCTCCATCACGGTGAGGCATATTTCCTCGCAATCCCTATTCTAATTTTGTTCCGTATGTTCCCAAATTGACTATAAAATAAAGGAGAGCGTATATATGTTCATTATCTACCTTCCTTACTACATATAAGTTGTATTTGATCCAATAAGTTACTGCCTATTTACAGATCGCGGGCGCCCGAGTCACATAAACTTAACAAATTAGCCGTACATTTTCTAAATTATTGCGTGGCACGTTTAGAAAGCTTGATACACAAGTTGTTAGTTTTATGCTTTATCCTCCTTTTCGGAGTTTCGCATGTGTTCTCTGTAGATGCCGAGTAGCAGCGACAACACTCATGCTTCAGGCCCTATATCTTCATCTGATTCGGACAACCCTAGGTCTTCAGCTAATTGTGAGGGATCAAGTTGTCTTAAACAAGACAGAGCTGCAGCAATTACCCTTCCGGTCAGGACACGGAGGAACGCTCCAAGGAAGCCCACACACCAGCCTAAAGGTGTATATGAGGTAACCGAGATTGATTTAAAGTCCTGGGCTCCAACTAAACCAGATAAAGCATGCACGAGGTTCAGGAGTGTGTGTGGATTTGTTGGCAGGGCAAGGCTCAACATTAATCTGCCGGGGTTTCAGAAGGCTGACACAGAAACACGGCGAAGGATAGTCCGGGAGATCATGGATCACTTCAACATTCTAGAGCAGTGGGGAATGCAGGTGGAACACGCTGCACTGAAGAAGGCTAGGGATACTTGGAGAAATTGGAAGCACGTGCTGTACAATAAGTACTTGAGTGAAGGTAAGGACCCAATGCCCGCATACCCCCAAATTACAAAGGCAGACTGGGAAGAATTCAAAAGGGTCAGGGCAACTAAAGAGTTTGCTAAGAAGAGTTTCAAGCAATCAGAACTTCAGAAGAAGAACATACACCCCCACCGTATGGTTGTTATAGGATACTATGACATGAAACTGATATGGGAACATGAGGACAAAGAAGCAGTAGCGGCAGGTTGGAATCCGAGCTTTAGTGAAATCAGGGGCGAACGCACCAGACACTACCTGCGGGAACGTGCAAAGAGGCGTGATGAGAGAACTTATTACTTTGAAAACGCACGTGACGCCAAACTGTATGAAGTGATGTTAGAGGCTTCCAAGATCCCTGGAAGGTTCTACAGGAACTCAGGGCCATGTGACATTCTGTCCATTTCTCTGGAAACAAAAGAGCCCCCTGGCCGTGCAAGGGGGATAGGTGTTAATGTCCCGCACAAGAGGGCTTTCACACTCGGCAAAGAAGAGAGGCTCAGCATGGAAAAAGCGAGGAGTGAAATAAAGCAGAATGCATTGTATGAAAGGTTGAGGAAGGAGATTTATCCGGCTGTTCGAAAGGATGTTGAGGAGTCAATGATGATGCAGAAGACTCTAACACTGATAGATAGCCAACATATGGGAGGGGAGGCGGGCATGGAGGATGCTGCTTATTGCGCGACAACACTTCACAAGAGTAGTTGTGCATCAGCTGACCCCAGCGACACTGAGATTGCAGCTGCTCGTGATGATGCTATATTTGATCTATCTGTAATGGAAGACAGACTGAAGGGTGTGCTTACACATTATGAAGGTACATTAAAATGTGCAACAGCCTGGCTTTGCCCACCCTTCTTGGAAGATGGTCTCTTCTTGGACAATGTGCCATTGAAGCCGGGTTGTGTGAAGTGCCACGTGACTAAAGTAAAGCCTGGATTCAATGAATTTGCCCTGAAGAATGTCCTAGGAGACTTCAATGAGCAGAGGACCATGGGAGAAACACTGTTACATCACATCCAGTGGCCACAAAAGGAAATTGAGGTCATCGATGAGATCCCAGAAGCCCCACCAAGAGCAACCACTGTCTTCCCTCAACTGGTGACGCTCTCCTTGCCACAGCAGCTCTCACGGGCTGATGCATCAACATGTGATCAGCCGGCCTGACTTTGTGGCGTACAGGCCATGTCATCCTCCGCCCAAAGCAGCCAGTGGCAAGGCCTACAACTAGTGAAGACGCACCACCGGTTCAGATGTCGGCCGCTGAAGCAGCGGGGGGAGACCTAGCTGCAGCACATGCTCAGCAGACCAACTTGGTGGAACAGACTGCTAAGCAGTCTGATGCTTCGGAACCGCGTACTCATCAGTCCCTCGGTACGCAGTCATGTGATCAACATACCAATGCGTCAGCACTTCCTGCTCAACAAACCAACGCGTTGGCACGGGCTCCTCAGCACACCAACAAGTTGGCACCACCTGCGCAGAAACCTGACATAGCTTCAACGCATGGTCAACGGTCTGATGCCTTTGCTCCTACAGACAAGCAGTCTGTCACGGCAACACTGCCAGCTCAGCGGTCCGGCATAGATAAACCGTCTGCTAAGCAGTCCGTCCAAGCTTCGCCGTCTGCTTGGCAGTCTACCTTGCAGGCAACCAGATGTTCTGCCATAAATGCTTCAAGTACAAAGAAGGAAGTGGCCAAAAAGGCTACACCCATGACCATGAGGAAGCGCAACAGGACAGTGAAGAGGAAAGAGAATGATTGCCTCTTACTTACCTAGAACCAAATTAACAGCAACTTGTTCGAATCAGGGAGTAATATTATTTTTGACGCCATGGATGATGAAGAAGTACGTTTGTTGCCTGTTAAAAGTAAAGCAAACGTACTTGAAGCACGCAATTACGTCCATGGCCAGCGATTTCTTGTTGGCGAATACTTTGATGAGTGCAGCTCCAGTTTTCGCGAGTTACATGCATATTGCACGGATCAAATATCAGCAGGTCATCATGCTTTGCTAGTCCACTACAATAGAGATCATTTCTGACACGATGCTTGTTCCATCAATGTGAGTTTCAAGGACTTAAATCTCTTCTTCAACTTCAACGTGCTCGATTCCACTCTTGTTAGATGCCTGATTTTGTAAGTACTTAACAAACTCTGATCAACTTCTCCATACAAGGCTGTAAATGATAAAGAGCTAACTTCATTTTATTCCTCTCAGGTGATTGAACGCGTAGAGAAGAAAAAGGGAGGGTGTATATTTCATAGATCCCGAATTAGCAAATGGCACAACAATACATGCTAAGGACCTACGAGACTGGGCCATTAACATGGTCGTCCGTCTCTTCGAAAACACGTCCCATGTAGAATCATTTCTCTGGCCATATCACGAACAGCAAGTCAAGTAAACAACCACACATACACTCATTGTCTTTCAGATTTCGACATAACTCGTAAGTTCATGCCTTTCTTAATATGTAGCGGTCACTGGATATTGGTATTCATTGTTCCAAACAAGAACACAGTTTACTACATCGATTCTCTCAAAGAGTCAACAAACACTCAGGATCTGACGCATCTTCAGCAATTCATGGATAGGTATCAAATTTTATGATGTTGAAATTAATTTGCAGTCAAATCTGGTTCAATAATTGATGTTGTCAAAATTCATCATCATTTGTAGTGTCCTCGCATTGTGGAAAACTACACCAGGGAACTTGTTCAAGAGGGAACTACCTCTGCAGCACGAGATTGTTTCTCCGGTAACACACCAAAATCCGTTATTTTCGGAAAATTTATCCAATAGTCTGCAAATACCTTTCCTTATGCTAGTCAAATGTCCAAGCTTCTAAATAAACCTCTTTCTATTTTGTCCACAGAAAAAATAATACATCTAACACCGGTTAGGTTGTTCCTAACAGGACAAATACATGACTAATTTTGTACAGAAAAATTCGGTGTCCTTTGCAAGAAGCAGGGACCAACCTTTGTGGATACTATGTTCGCAGACACATGATCTCCATCTGCAAATCTGCTGATACTTGTGACGATCGTCGCGAATTAATACTAGTAAGTCTATCTTAATCAATTTCTTCTACTCCACTCTTATGGCACATTCTGATCTTAAAAATACAATAGCTCATCTTAAAACCGAGGACCCCTGAACCGCTCCCGGCTGGTGAATTGTTGATCGTTCGGAGATTTATTCAGCGACTTCTTCCTGGATCACTACATCAATCCCACTAGTGATAATGAATATTTAAGCATGCCTTGTCCTGAAACATTGAGTAAGAGTTAGCTGCTAAACATGTAACGCATGGATCCATTGTTTTCCATCTGATGAGGTCTTCGTATTTCGTACACTATGATTAATTATGAAATGCATATATGTGTGGACAAACCATTGGAATTTAGCTACCATATGTTCAATTGCAATTGTTGCGAAGTCTGATGAATGTTCTTCCTGTGGACACTATTTGTTCAATTGAATATTGTGGCGAATTTGCTTTTTGCGTGCCGATTCAAAATGGGTTATTTTTATTTTAACCTGGCAATTGATCCGCACACAGTTCAACTAAATGAGTGTGTGCGATCCACATCGGAAAGCATACGTCAATCATAGCGAAATCGTCGGTGATACATAGTAGATCGCAAATGATTTGCAGCGCTACTACGTGTGTGTAGGGTCTCTGGAACCGTTTATGATATCGCGTTATCGCACACGAGAGACTGGGAGTAAACCGTGCCCAATGGAAAATACAATCCCAGTCATAATTTTTTCAAGAAACGTGTGGGATCCCAAACGAAAAGCACACATCCCTCTTGCGGCAACCGTTGGTGATACCCAGCAAATCAAAAATGGTCTGCAACACTTGTATGTGTGCGAAGGGGCTCCTAAACCATTTGTGATAGAACATTATCGCAAACGGTAATTGTTGGCAAACGTGTGCGATGGAGTCTAGCATGGCAGACAGGTTACGCAGAAAACTCGTGTGCGATGGGGCACAAATCGCACACAGTTCATATGTTGGCCCATGTGCCTTACATACCATGCCCCAAACAGTTCATTACGACAGACCGTATGGTTTCACTGCGTCATTAGAAACGCTTAATCACCGATACCACACATGCGAAAGAATTTAGTGTGTGCTGCATCGCACACGATTACATTTTGGAAGGCCTCTGGATCACTGCTCCATATCCCTGACAGTTTCTGGGTCGTGTGGCAAGGACACCCTATCGCACACACTCACTTGGCGACAGTCCCAAATGCCATCGCGGAAAGGGGTTAAAAACCGTTTGTATAGTACCGACGCGTACCTGTGGCTCATCAACATAGCCACAACCATGTCTCGTACCGTAGCAATAGCGGAGGAGCAGGAGCGGAGAAAGGAAAGCTCACCATAGTGGCGTTCTAGACGAGGCAATATTAAGAGGGCACCGAGGTTGTGCCTAAAACGCCATCTGACCGGCGTGGGGCAGCGGCCAAACCCCAAACATGGCAGTAGGAAGGCACCAGACGAATCCAAGGCAGATTCGTGAGGAGGAGGCGCGGGAGACACCGAAGAATATCACACAAAGAGACATACGTCATGCCAGAGACCATGGAGACGCCGTGCACCGGCAACCGTGGCAGCTAGGGTTAACCATGGGTGGCAGAGGACGACGCGAGCGTCGGATCGACGCGGTGGAGGAAGTAGAGAAGATGCGCCATAGCTCGGGGATGTGCTAGGACGCGCCCGAGACCGTCGGAGATACCCGAAATCGGCCGACGTGAGGGGATCGAGAGAGAGAGAGAGAGAGAGAGAGAGAGAGAGAGAGAGAGAGAGTTGTACGAGAGAGAGATGAGTGATGCATGCTAGCATGGGCGCATGGGCTCTGGTTTGCCCAGAGCATACATGTGTGTTGGGTGCGTTGTCCCAAGGCCACCGCGGCAACTATTTCTCACCTTAAGCGAGTCCATAGGAAGCGATCGCGTTGAAGTAAATATTGTTGGGCCGGCCCATTTTAGCACGCCCTGACTGAAAAAATAGGGAAAGAAAAGTAGCGCACCTAAGATTTGAACCCTGGTCATGAGGTTGAGCACAAGCAGAGCTAACAACCGCGCCAGCTTATACCATAACTAATTAAAAGTAGGATCGCGTCCAACTAGAGGAGACCGGAGCAGGTTTTCTCTGTTTTTTCTTTGTTTTTTCGTTTTCTTTCTTTTTCTTTTTTCTTCTGATTTTTTCACTTTTTGGTTTTTTCTTTGTTTCTTTTTGTTTTTCATTCTACATTCTTTTATACATGATCAATATTTTTTCACATACTTGTTCAACATTTTTTAATACTTGTTCAACATTTCACAAATATTTCTTCAACATTTCTTATATACATGATCAATCTTTTTTTCAAATACTTGTTCAACATTTTTCAAGTACTTGTTCTACATTTTCAAATATTTGTTCAACATTTCTGAAATAATAGTTCAACATTTTTATATACAAGATCAACATTTTTTCAAATACTTTGTTCAACATCTTTTCAAATATTTGTTTTATGTTTTTTCAAATACTTATTCAATATTTTTCAAATACTCATTTAACATTTTTAAATACTAGTTCAACATTTTTCATATACCCGTTCAACATTTTTAGTACTTATTCAACATTTTCCAAATACATGTTCAACATTTTTAATAATTATTCAACATTTTTAAAAACAAGTTCAACATTTTTCAAATTCTTATTCAACATTTTTCAATCCATATTCAACATTTTTTCAAATGTGTTTTTGGGAGAGTGTTTTTGTAATATATGTATTTAGAATATTTTAAATTATAAACAAAAGTAAGAAAGAAAGCAAAAAGGAAAAAACGTGAAAAACTGAAACATGAAACAGTAGTTGCTTACCTGCGCATGTGGGCCGGCACATATGCTCATTGGCTTGAGCGAGTCGGAACGCACGACTCGCTGAACGCGAGAAATAGCGTTGCCCCAAGGCCACACCTAGTTTAGCATGTACGTGAGTGTACCACACTAATGACCCACCGTGTGTTAAAGTAAGCCCACCAGAAATAAAAACGCGTATTTCAATTACTCTGTACACTAGTCCATCTACTAGTTTAGCACTTGCGCATGACTAATCTCTTGCACATTAAACAAAACTCTCAGGAAAAAAAGCACAATCACTATTTTCCTCGTCCCTGGCGGCTATAACCCTAGCCACCGCTAGGAGAGGCCGATATTTTGGCGCCGTCCTTCGGCGGCTCACCTCCACCGGCGACCTCGGTCGTCGGTGGTGAGGGGGTCGCAGGATCCACGCGTGTAGATCTTTTGTATTCCCTCGTAGTCTAGGTTTTTAGATTGTTCATCGTCTTTGCTTCGACAGCGATGATGACGGCACCGAATAAAGATTCTCCGGATCCTTCCCTGACGAGCCCATCAGTCCTATGGTTGGGAATGAATTTGGAAACCAGTCTGTTCAAGTAAGGATGATGTAGTGACGACGGCATCCTTCTGGTGGACCTGTGTCCTCGGGCTCCACCGTTGCTACGACGTTTGCTCCGGGGTCAGTGTGGAGCTTTTGAGGTAGTCCAGGAGCGGATGCAGATTGTGGTCTGCATCGACGACATCTGAAAGACACAACATGTGTTGGGCTCGTGGTTCGTGGATGGTAGGTATGGTTTCCTCCTTTGGCTTCTTAGTCGTGGTGGGGTGCTAGATCTAGAGTTCAATGGCGTGTCCGGGGTGTTGTCCTGGTCTGATTCGTTCAACGACAAGGGCTTCATTTTTGGTGAGCCACCTTGGAGGTCCGCAAAGCTGCATATCAGCAATGGAGCCGCTTCGAGCTCGGGCGACGAGGTGATTCATCATTCTGTTCTTCGGTGGCTGTTGTCCTGGTGCCAGAGGCAGATGACGGGCGTTGGTGTCAAACTCGGAGATGTTCTGCTATCTTTTCAATTTTGTCATGTCGGTCTTTACGTGACTTGTACTTTGTTCTTTCTGATATGAATGAAACATGTATTACCATGCAAAAAAATCTTTTGCACATTAATTGAAACTTGTATCTCAGCCTAGATTACATAGAAAATAGACAAGGTGCAAATTCACATCTAAAAATATTTAATAAAATCTTAAAATCAAGTATTTCAACTATGTTAATTAAAATTAATATAATTTTTAGTTAAGAAATAAAGCAAAAATTAATAATCCACATAAAATCATAGAATTGAATACCAGATATGACTCAAACTAATTAATTTATAAAAACATCCGATTCCTTTTTACCTACTATCAAGGTGTCTCAAATTACCAATAATAATAATAATAATAATAATAATAATAATAATAATAATAATAATAAATAAACACTTAATTATAAATATATAGTATGGAAATAAGAGTTGACAATAGTAATCTAATAAAAGAAATTGAAACAAATGCACTAATAAAACCTTGGAGGGTTAGAGGGGGAGAAAAGCCATGTCATCCTATGCATAATAGCATCTTGCAGATTTTGTTGCAACATTATTCCTCACAGGACTATATGTAATTTTCAGAACCCAAGGCAACTGCGAATCTCGAAGCCTCGAGTTCACTATCTATCAATCACCAGCCAAGTTCATACCTTGCATGCCTTCTGTTTATGATTTCGTAAAAGCATCTTTACAAAATTCCCTACTTGCATAATCTATTCATTGCATTAAATAAAATTATATTCAGTACTATCAATTCATTGGTGGGTGGTGGAACTCAGGATGGTAACACGGTGGTAGAGTTCCATAGCACCGGGCTTAACAACCAAAATCAGCAGACATTCCAGCACCATAGCGATAGCATTGACCACGGAGCCTGGAATGGGACTGGCGAGTAAATAACTTTTCCTCATACCAATGTGCCCTCGCACACGGTCGCCGCGGGGAGTAAACCCGTATAACCAGCCCAGGGAGTCGATATATCGTGTCGGCTATGGGTGCCATAAATACCCTATCAGCAGAGGGTCGTCAATCCTTTATCGCCAGGGCGTCGTAAATGATCATC
The DNA here is from genome assembly GCF_018294505.1 of Triticum aestivum. Taxonomy (NCBI): domain Eukaryota; kingdom Viridiplantae; phylum Streptophyta; class Magnoliopsida; order Poales; family Poaceae; genus Triticum; species Triticum aestivum. Next base: position 202,234,202 of record NC_057803.1, on the reverse strand, counting down.
GGTCATGGGGCCGTATAAACCCTACTTGTAGCAGATTTTGGGTAAAAGAGGGAATACCTCTCGAGCCAGGGGCAGGGGCATTGGTAAACATGAGAGAGTGAAAGACTCGGATCTTAGACGCGGCCAAGCATCACGGATGTGCAAGGTAACAGACCAGGCAAAAGGGCTAAGTTAATCGTTCGTGGGTAAAGTAGCGCACCTCTGCATAGTGTAATGAATTGTGGCTTGTCACTCCTTGACCTGGGAAAGATCTACGAATGTGGCGGGAAAGGAGCCTATAGGAGATTCTAACAACCCATTGACGGTGTCCTGGACAAGGGGGTACTCACCACATCATCTCCCGATCAGTTGGATTGGGTCGAGGACCCCCATGGCCGTTTACTCATGGGCCAGTTTGGACAGCCGAAGACATATACGAGGAAGATTCTACAAGACTTGGTGATCAAGACAGGGACTCCTCTCCATCGACGTATTCGGCTAGGACTCTTGTTATCCTAGGCCTATGGTATGTTATATAAGCCGAGGCCAGGCTAGTCAATAGATGATTATGACATTACTCATCATACCTATAGGGTTTAGACCACAACATATGATCTCGAGGTAGATCAACTCTTGTAACCCCTATACTCGTCAAAGTCAATCAAGCAGGAAGTAGGGTATTACCTCCATCAAGAGGGCCCGAACCTGGGTAAACATCGTGTCCCCTGTCTCCTGTTACCATTGATCCTTAGACGCACAGTTTGGGACCCCCTACGTGAGATCTGCCGGTTTTGACACCGACACCCATGAAGTCTGATGACTAAATGTTATAAGTAAAACTTATTGCTACAAATATTTTTCCAAAATCATTGCTGAGACCTATTTGGAATCGGTAGTAGCTATAGTGCATCTCCACCACAATATCAATGAACTTGTTGACTGCCTCGAATACTCATCGCTTGTACTATTTCCCCTCCAGACTGTGATTATTTGGAGGAGCTGCTGGAGGATCTCAATGTTGATGGAAAGTACTTCTACAAAGAGCCAGACCTTTCTGGTAGAGTCGAAGGATTCAACTACATCATCGCCTACGGAGCCGACAATGGAGGAGAAGGATCAAAGCAACAACAGCAACAAGAATAGTGTAGAATGGTAGTACCAACCAGCTTGATCATGTGTGACATGATCTAAAGCAAATAAGTGATCGCATGATCAATAGTGGTACCCTGCATTTAGGTACCAGTAGTTTGAGTCGTTTCAATGTTGGATCTTTGTTTGAATAAAGGTTGTAATATAATGATGGTTTGGACCCGTTATGTTTCTGTTGTACACTTTGAGGGATATAAGGTTCATGAGACGGTGTCTTATGGGCGTTATATCAACGACGGGCGAACTACACCATGCATTGGTATGCTAGGTCACCGCAATTAAATTGTATAATATTTGATAAATAGATCTAACTAAAACACAAAATAAAATAAATAAAAGAAAATTGTAGCAATGTATTTTTGGTTTTAATGTATGATAGAAAATAGACCTAGTGGTCATAGTTTTCACTAGAGGCTTCTCTCTTGAAAATAGCATACGGTGGGTAAACAAATTATTGTTTGCCAATTGATAGCACAACAAATAATTATGATGATATCCAAGGCAATGATCATGTATATAGGCATCCAAGATTAGTAGACCGATTCTGCATCTACTACTATTACTCCACACATCGACCGCTATCTAGCATGCATCTAGTGTATTAAGTTCATGGAAAACAGAGTAATGCATTAGGCAAGATGACATGATGTAGACAAGATAAACTCACATATGAATAAACCCCATCATGTTACCCTTAATAGCAATGATACATACGTGTCATGTATCTTCCTCTCACTGAGATTGAGCACCGCAAGATCGAACGCATCACAAAGCTGATCTTCCCATGGAAAGATAAATCAATCTAGTTGGCCAAAACAAACCAATAAATTGGAGAAGAAATATGAGGCTATAACAGTCATGCATAAAAGAGTTCAAAGAAAACTCAAATAATATTCAAGGATAGATCTGATCATAAACTCACAATTCATCAGATCCCGATAAACACACCACAAAAAGAGTTACATCAAATAGATCTCCAAGAACATCAAGGAGAACATTGTATTGAAAATAAAAAAGAGAGAAAAAGCCATCAAGCTACTAACTACAGACCTGTGGGTCTATGGTAAACTACTCATGCATCATCGGAGGAGCAGCAAGGATGATGAAGAACCCCTCCGTGATTGTTGTCCCCTCTGGCAGAGTGCTGGAAAAGGCTTCTAGATTGGATCTCGTGGTTCTGGAACTTGCGGTGGTGGAAAAAGTATTTCGTCAACTCCCCTAGGGTTTTGATTTTAGAGTATTTATAGAGGTGGAGGTAGGTCAAGAAGGTGGATGTGGGCCCGACTACCCATCAGGGCGTGCTAGAGGCCCCTAGCGTGCCATGGTTCCTTTTCGCGTGCCACGAAGTCCAAATGCAACGGAACTTTGTAGAATATCAATACCAAACGAAGTACAAATGCCATGAAACTTTTTGGAGATTTTTTTGGTGATAAGAGACCCTGGAAGTTTCTCGAGCACACAAGAAGAGGCTCGTAGGGCCCACTAGGAACCAGCGCATGCCAGGGGCCACTAGCGCACCCTGGTGAGTAGTGGGGCCCATGGGCACCGTCTTGACCTACCTCCACCTCTATAAGTACTCTAAAATCTCAAAAACCCTAGGGGAGTCGACCAAATACTTTTTCCGCCGCCGCAAGTTCCAGAACCACGATATACAATCTAGAGGCCTTTGTCGGCACTCTGCCAGAGGGGGCAACAATCACGGATGGGTTCTTCATCATCCTTGCTGCCCCTCCGATGATGCGTGAGTTGTTTACATCAACCTACAGGTTCATAGTTAGTAGCTAGATGGCTTCTTCTATCGTTTTGATCTTCAATACAATGTTTTCCTTGATGTTCTTGGAGATCTATTTGATGTAATGACTTTTTGTGGTGTGTTTGTTGGGATCCGATGGACTGTGAGTTTATGGTCAGATCTATCCATGAATATTATTTGATTTTTCTCTAAACTCTTTTATGCATGATTGTTATTTCCTTGTATTTCTTCTCCGATTTATTGGTTTTGTTTGGCCAACTAGATCGATTTATCTTGCCATGGGAAGAGGTGCTTTTTGATGGGTTCGATCTTGCGGTGCTCAATCTCAGTGAGAGAAAGAGACATGACACACATGTATCATTGTTATTAAGGGTAACAAGATGGGGTTTATTCATACGTGAGTTTATCTTGTCTACATCATGTCATCTTGCCTAATGCATTACTCCGTATTCCATGAACTTAATACACTAGATGCATGCTCGATAACGGTCGATGTGTGGAGTAATAGTTGTAGATGCAGAATCGTTTCGGTCTACTAATCATGGGCGTGATGCCTATATACATGATCATTTCCTTGGATATCGTCATAATTATTTGCTTTTCTATCAGTTTCCCAATAGTAATTTGTTTACCCACCATATGCTATTTTCTCGAGAGAAGCCTCTAGTGAAAACTATGGCCCTAGGGTCTATCTTTTATCATATAAAAATCATAAAAATACCTTGCTGCAATTTTTTGTGTTCTAGTTAGACCTATTTATCAAATCCTATACAATTTAATCTATCTCAATACTGTTGAGGGATTGACAATCCCTGTAAGCGTTGGGTTGCAAGTATTTGTTGTTTGTGCACGGGCGTTGTTTACATAGTGTTGCTTGCTTCTCCTACTGGATTGATAACCTTAGTTTCATAACTGAGGGATATACTTATCTCTACTGTACTGCATCATCCCCTCCTCTTCGAGGAAATCCCAATGCAGCTCACGAGTAGAAATGGGGCATGGCTTGTCTAGTAGCTCGTCTAGGACTATTCTAGATCCTGTAAGGGGTTTCTTCTTTTGTCTCTACCGGCTCGTATTCTGCTGATCGTAGTGGGGGCACGCGCTTCGCCTGAGCTCTTCTAGGTTCCTCAGCATGATTGACTCTATGTTCATCTGCTGCGCCTGCTAGGCGCTTTCCATGCCACATTATTTGCGTACCAGATCTCATAGCTCGGCGAAGTTTTGAACGTGACGGTAGGTGAGGGAGTTTAGAATTCCTTCACCACAGCAGTTATGCCAGAAGGTCGCTACAATTTCCTGGCCGCTGCAGTCCGATATCTTGTTTTTGACAAGGAGGAATCTAGCCCAGAAGTGTTGGACCATTTCTCCGGGCTGTTGTTTTATGTACATTAGATCCCATATGTCGAGCTTCCCTGAGTTGCTTGGAGAGTACTCGATGTTGGGTTGGGAAAAAACTTTGTATACCAATAGGTTGTGAGTCTGGAGCTTTGGCGGCGGTGTCCTACACCATCGCGGAATCCAGCGCGCCAGACTCGGGGTCCGGATTGTCAACCAGGCACAGTCGCGTGGACTCTAGGTCATGCGTTGAATCGGAGTTCGATCCTAAATTCTTTCCGGGACGAAGGTCGGATTCCGAGCTAGAGGACCGAACCTGATGACTGGAAACCCGAACATAATCTGTCTTAGCTCCGGTGGTCGTAAGGGCGAGCCTTCAGCCAAGTCCTTAATAGTGGCGACCAAATGTGTGATAGGCGGGACGTAGATTTCCCTATCGTTGGGTTTAAGCCTGATCTGATCATAGACCGAGTATTGGCCGTTGAACATCCCCATGGCTTGGATTAGGTCTAGTAACTCATTTAATGATGAGAGATCTGTCGGGTCCACCTGGAGTACTCATGATCGAACTGCAGCATAGCTTCTCCGGGGGCATTCAAGATTTTGTCAGGGCAGTGTTCGACTGAAGCTGGTCTAGGCGTATTGACTGGATCTGGGCTCAAGGCCGGATCCATTATGGAGGCAGCCCAAGAGGCGGGGTACACCACATCCAAAGTCAAAGCCTCGGGGTTTGCAGGCTCTCCAAGCAAAGCTGAGAACCTTGCCAGAATAAGGACTCCCCGGGAGTCGGTGACGAACTCTAGGTTCCCGAACCTGATCTCCTGACAGGGAATAAAACTTCCGACCTAGCCGAGGTGGCCGGTTGGGTCAGTGTGCAGCATGATGCTGCCGAATGCGAAGAGTCGTCCGAGGACGAAGACATCCCTGTTGTAGATGCAATTGCTTATGACTAGGTGGGCCATTGATCCTTTGGCGATCCTACAACAGAACTCTCAATGAGAGCACCAATGTCGGTGTTAAAACTGGCAGATCTCGGGTAGGGGGTCCCAAGGTACAGATCTTGGAATAATGGGGAACAGTGAACATAGGGACAATATTTACCCAGGTTCGGGCCCTCTCGAATAGGTAAAACTCTACGTCCCCCTTGATTATATTGATGTGTATATGATGGTTACACGGATGATTGATATGTATCCAAAGTATCTATAATTTATCAAGTATTCATGCCATGTTTACAATAATTTTATATGTTTTTGGTATGATTTGATTAGAACTAACCCGGGCTAACAATGTTTTCAGCAAAACTACCGTGGTGTCTTTTTTTGTGCAAAAAAAAGTTCTCGGAGTGGGCTGAAAATATAGGGTGATTTTTTATGGACCAAAAGAAACCCCCGAATAACCAGAGCTGGGCCATAAGTGGACGAGGGAGCCACAAGCCTGGGGGCGCGCCCACCCCCTAGGGTGCGCCCCCTGAGCTTGTGGGCCACTCAGATGAGAAGTCCCACCGCCGCAAGCCTCTGTATCCACGAAAACTCAATCGGGACCCTGTTCTGGCACCTTGCCGGAGGGGGAAATCATCACCGGAGGCCATCTTCATCATCCCGGCATCCAACATGATGAGGAGGAAGTAGTTCAACCTTGGGGCTGAGGGTATGTACCCGTAGCTATGTGTTTGATCTCTCTCTCTCTCTCTCTCTCCCGTGTTCCCGATTTGGCATGATCTTGATGTACCACGCACTTTATTTATATAGCCGGATCTTATGGTGTTCTTCTCTCTCTACCTTCTTGTGATGAATTGAATCTTTTCCTCTGAGGTTTTCTTATGTCAGATTGAATATTTTGGATGTGAGAGCACTTGATGTATGTCTTGCGATGGGATATTCATGTTGACGATGGGATGTTCTATTGATTCACTAGATGTATGTTTCGGTTATCAACTGGCGGATTTCCATGGTGACATTGGGGTAATCTATGCATAAGGGTTGATACGCTTTTCATATTCCTTTCTCCGATAGAAATTTTTCCGTACTCTTTGAAGTTCTTTGTGTTTGTTTGTATATTATGAATCTGAAGTTGTTTGATACATATCGTATAATCAACTCATGAATACTTGTGGTGATATTGGAATATATAGGTCACATTAGAGTTGGTTGATGTGTATCATATGGTGTTATTTTAATACAAACTCTAGGGTTGTTTGTGACACTTATAGGAATAGCTCAAAAGATTGATCAGAAAGAATAACATTGAGGTGGTTTTGTACTCTATAAACAATTTCATCTTATGTTCTCCGCGATAGAACTTCGGAGTGATTCTTTGTTGCACGTTGATACGTCCATTTTGCACCATGCCATTATATTGATATTTATTGCATTGTGAGCTGTTATTACACATTATGGTACAATACTTATGCCTTTTCTCCCTTATTTTACAAGGTTTACATGAAGAGGGAGAATGCCGGCAGCTGGAATTCTGGACTTCAAAAGGAGCAAATCTGAGAGACCTATTCTGCACAACTCCAAAAGTCTAGAAACTTCACGGAGATCTATTTTGGAATATATAAAAATATTGGGCGAAGAAAGCACCTGAGGGGACCCAACATGCAGCCACACGGGTGGGGGCGGGCCCTACCCCCCCCCCCCCAGCGTGCCCCTTGCCTTGCCGCCCACCTGGCAGGGCCTCGGTGCCCATCTTTTGCTATCTAAAGGGTTTTTACCTGGAAAAAATAGAGATAAAGCTTTCGGAACGAAGCGCTGCCGTCTCGAGGTGGAACTTGGGTAGAACCAATCTAGGGCTCTGGCGGAGCTGTTCTGTCAGGGAAACTTCCCTCCCATAGGGGGAAATTGAAGCCATCGTCATCACCAATGATCCTCTCATCGAGAGGGGGTCAATCTCCATCAATATCTTCACCAGCACCATCTCCTCTCAAGCCCTAGTTCATCTCTTGTATCCAATCTTTGTCTCAAAACCTCATATTGGTACGTGTGGGTTGCTAGTAGTGTTGATTACTCCTTGTAGTCGATGCTACTGGGTTCATTTGGTGGAAATCATATGTTCAGAACCTTAATGATAATTATTGCTCCTATGATTACGAACATGAATATTATTTGTGAGTAGTTATGTTTGTTCCTGAGGACATGGGAGAAGTCTTGTTATAAGTAATCATGTGAATTTGGTATTCGTTCGATATATTGATGAGATGTATGGTGTCTCTCCTCTAGTGGTGTTATGTGAAGGTCGACTACATAACACTTCACCATTGTTTGGACCTAGGGGATGGCATTGGGAAGTAATAAGTAGATGATGGGTTGCTAGAGTGACAGAAGCTTAAACTCTAATTTATGTGTTGCTTCATAAGGGGCTCATTTGGACCCATATGTTTCATGCTATGGTTAGATTTATCTTAATTCTTATTTCATAGTTGCCGATGCTTGCGAGAGGGGTTAATCATAAGTGGGAGTCTAGTCCAAGAAAGGACAGCACCCAAGCACCAATCCACCCACATATCAAATTATCAAAGTAACGAACGCGAATCATATGAGCATGATGAAAACTAGCTTGACAGTAATTCCCATGTGTCCTCGGGAGCGCTTTGCTTTATATAAGAGTTCGTCCAGGCTAGTTCTTTGCCACAAAAAGGACTGGGCCACCTTGCTTCACCTTAGTTACTTTTGTTACTTGTTACCCGTTACGAATTATCTTATCACACAACTATCTGTTACCGATATTTTCAGTACTTGTAGAGAATACCTTGTTGAAAACCGCTTGTCATTTCCTTATGCTCCTCGTTGGGTTCTACACTCTTACTTATCAAAAGGACTACTATAGATCCCCTATATTTTTGGGCCACCAAGACTCTTTTATGGCGCCGCTCCTGGGGAGTGAAGCGCCTTTGGTAACTAGAATTTGGTAAGGAAACATTTATATAGTGTGCTGAATCTTTTGCTAGTCATGTTGATCTCCCCAAGGAGAAGTGGTTTAAATATCATCCTCCCATAGTAAAAGTAGTAGAACCTATTAAAGTCGAAGAAGAAACTATTACTTATAATTATGATCTTGTTGTTCCTACTGCTAATATTGAGAAACCACCTTTTCCTGTTAGGATAAAGGATCATGCTAAAGCTTTAGCTATGGTTTGTAAGAGTTATACTAGAACACCTACACCCCTAAACAAATTAAAGTTGAACCTAGTATTGCTATGGTTAAGGATCTCTTGGTTGATAATATTGATGGGCATGTTATTAGTTCTATGATGAAGCTGCTAGAATTGCCAAACCTGATGATAAAGAGAAGCATACACATGTTGTTGGCATGCCCGTTGTTTCTGTTAAAATAGGAGATCATTGTTATCATGGCTTATATGATGTGGGTTCTAGTATGTGTGCAATTACTTTTACTTTATATCAAGAAATTATGAATGATTTTGCACCTGCTGAGATAGAAGATATTGATGTTACTATTAAGCTTGCCAATGGAGATACTATATCACCAATTGGGATTGTTAGAGTTGTTGCAGTCCTGTGTGGGAAAATAAAATACCCTACTGATTTTCTTGTTCTTGTTTCCCCACAAGATGACTTTTGCCCCATCATATTTGGTAGACCTTTATTAAACACTGTTAATGCTAAGTTAGACTGCGAGAAAGATATTGTTACTGTCGGTTTTGGGGATGTGTCTCATGATTTTAATTTCTCTAAACTTTGTAGACAACCCTAGGATAAAGAATTGCCTAGTAAGGATGAAATTGTTTGGTCTTGCTTCTATTGCCATGCCTCCTACTGATCCTTTAGAACAATATTTGCTAGACCATGAAAATGATAAGTTTATGAATGAGGGGAAGGAATTAGATGAAATATTCTTTAATCAAATGCCTGTTTTGAAACACATTTGGCCTGTTGAAATCCTTGGGGATCCTCCTCCACCCAAGGGTGATCCCATGCTTATCTTGATGTAAATAAGATATATCTTGTTATTATTAGTGCTAACCTTTTAGAGCGTGAAGAAAGGAGATTATTTAAAACTTTGAAGAAGCACAGTGCCACTATTGGATATACTCTTGATGATCTTAAGGGCATTAGTCCCACTCTATGTTAGCACAAAATTAATATGGAGCCTGATGTTAAACCAGTTATTGATCACGAACGGCGGTTAAATCCAAAAATGAAAGAAGTGGTAAGAAATGAAATACTAAAGCTTCTAGAGGCAGGTATAATTTATCCTATTGCTGATAGTAGATGGGTAAGTCTCATTCATTGTGTCCCTAAGAAGGGGGGTATTGATTTTGTTACTAATGATAAGAATGAATTGATTCCACAAAGTATTGTTAAAAGTTATAGAATGGTACTCGATTTTCACAAATTAAACAAAGCTACTAGAAAAGATCATTAACCTCTACCTTTTATTGATCAAATGCTAGAAATATTATCCAAACATACACATTTTTGCTTTCTAGATGGCTATTCTAGTTTTTCTCAAATACCTGTGTCAAAAGAGGATCAAGAAAAGACCACTTTTACTTGCCCGTTCGGTACTTTTGCTTCTGGATGTATGCATTTTGGTTTATGCAATGCACCTGCTACCTTTCAAAGATGTATGACTGCTATATTCTCTGAATTTTGTGAAAAGATTATTGAGAATTTCATGGATGATTTCTCTGTTTATGGAACTTCTTTTGATGATTTCTTAAGAAACCTTGATCGAGTTTTGCAGAGATATGAAGAAATTAATCTTGTTTTAAATTGGGAGAAGTGCCACTTTATGGTTAATGAAGGTATTGTCTTGGGGTATAAAATTTCTGAAAGATGTATTGATGTTGATAAAGCTAAAGTAGATGTTATTGAAAATATGTTGTGTCTTAAAGATATCAAAGGTATAAGAAGTTTCCTTGGTCATGTTGGTTTCTATAGGAGGTTTATTAAAGACTTCCCTAAAATTTCGGCCTGTCACTAATCTCTTGCAAAAAGATGTTCCTTTTGTTTTTGATGGTGATTGTGTAGAAGCATTTGAAATACTTAAGAAAGCCTTGATTTCTGCACCTATTGTTCAACCACCTAATTGGAATATACCCTTTGAAATTATGTGTGATGCCAGTGACTATGCTATTGGTGCTGTTCTAGGACAAAGAGTTGATAAGAAGTTGAATGTTATTCATTATGCTAGTAAAACTTTAGACAATGCCTAGAGAAATTATGCTACTACTGAAAAAGAATTCTTAGCAGTTGTTTTTGCTTGTGATAAGTTCAGGTCTTATATTGTTGATTCTAAAGTAACTGTTCACACTGATCATGATGCTATTAAATATCTTATGGAAAAGAAATATGCTAAACCGAGACTTATTAGGTGGGTTCTCTTGTTAAAAGAATTTGACTTGCATATTGTTGATAGAAAGGGACCTGAGAACCCCGTTGCAGACAACTTGTCTAGGTTAGAAAATGTTCTTGATGACCCACTGCCTGTTGATGACAGCTTTCCTGATGAGCAATTGGCTCTCATAAATACTTCTCGTAATACTCCATGGTATGTTGTTTATCCTAATCACATTGTCGCTAAATTTGTACTACCCAGTTTCACATACCAGCAAAAGAAAAAGTTTTTCTATGATTTAAGAAATTACTTTTGGGATGACCCACACCTTTATAAATAAGGAGTGGATGGTGTTATTAGACGTTGTGTACCTAAGCATGAACAGGAACAGATCCTACGCAAGTGCCACTCCGTGTCTTACGGGGGACACCATGCTAGAGATAAAATTGTACATAAGGTATTGCAATCCGGTTTTTATTGGCCTACTCTCTTCAAGGATGCTCGTAGGTTTGTCTTGTCTTGTGATGAATGTCAAAGAATTGGCAATATTAGTAGACGTCAGGAAATGTCTATGAATTATTCACTTGTTAATGAACCATTTGATGTTTGGAGCTTTGATTATATGGGACCTTTTCCTTCCTCTAATGGGTATACACATATTTTAGTTGATGTTGATTACATTACTAAGTGGGTAGAAGCTATTCCAACTAGTAGTGCTAATCATAACACTTCTATTAAGATGCTTAAAGAAGTTGAGGTTTGGAGTCCCTAGATATTTGATGGTTGATGGTGGTTCACATTTATTTTATGGTGCTTTCCGTAAATTGCTTGCTAAATATGATGTTAATCATAGAATTGCATCTCCTTATCACCCTCAGTCTAGTGGTCAAGTCGAATTGAGAAATAGAGAAATTAAATTGATCTTGCAAAAGACTGTCAATAGATCTAGAAAGAATTGGTCAAAGAAACTTGATGATGTTTTATGGGCTTATAGGACTGCTTATAAGAACCCTATGGGTGTGTCTTCGTATAAAATGGTTTATGGAAAAGCATGTCACTTACCTCTTGAACTATAGCATAAAGCTTATTGGGCAATCAAAGAGCTCAACTATGACTTCAAACTTGCCGATGAGAAGGGGTTATTTGACATAAGCTCGCTTGATGAGTGGAGAACCCAAGCCTATGAAAATGCCAAGTTGTTTAAAGAAAAAGTTAAAAGATGGCATTAAAAAAGGATACAAAAGTGTGATTTTAATGTAGGTGATCATGTTATGCTATACAACTCTCGTTTAAGATTTTTGGCGGGAAAGCTTCTCTCTAAATGGGAAGGCCCCTACATCATCGAGGAGGTTTACCGTTCCGGTGCCATCCAAATAAATAATGCCAAAGGCACTTACCCGAAGGTGGTAAACAGTCAAAGAATCAAACATTATATTTCAGGTACTCCCATAAATGTTGAGACAAATATAATTAATACCATAACACTGGAGGAGTACATAAGGGATACTTTCCAGAATGTTTCAGACCCCAAAAAGGAATAAGTATGTGGTACGGTAAGTGAACCAACTCCAAAATGTTTCCAATGGCAATCTTTCTCCGTTTTGGAAAATTTAAGAAATTAGGAAAATTAAAAGTAGTCCGAAGAGCGCACAAGGAGGCGGCAAGGCAGGAGGGCGTGCCCTACCCCCTGGGCGCGCCCCCGCCCTTGCTGCCACCTCGTGTGCCCTTCGGGCTTAGTTTTCTTGCACAATACTTCTTTTGGTCTGGAAAAATTCATTATATAATCTCCCGAAGGTTTTGACCACCGTACCATGGCAGAATCCTTTGTTCTTGCTTCTTGTTGTTTTGCCTGGCAGATCTGAAAATGTGTCGTCCCAAGGTTCAGAGGGAGAAAGCTATATAGCGGATTATATCAAAACCCCAAAGGCTTACGAGGATGTGGAGCATTATGGTTGGACCACAGAAGAAGAAGGAGACTAATATCCAAAGGGAAAGGAGGGGACAAGCTCAGATGAAGATCAAGCTCCACTACCCCAACCTGGGGACATGCACGTGGAGTTCAAAAAGTCAAGTCTCCCAAATAAAGCAAAGAAACCTAAGATCGAGTTTATCCCTTTTCATCTCTTGCAGGAAAATAAACATGAGCCATGTAAAAAGATATTAAGGCTTGAGTAGGATATCGATGACTTAAGGGAGGAAAACTCTATCCTCAAGCATAAGATGAGGAAGAAAGACACTACATCAACAACTCCATCATCACCACTTCCGAAGAAAGAGACATAAATACATGGGTATGTGCACTCCCCTTGGCTTGTGCCAAGCTTGGGGGAGGTGCCCCGTGTCGGCATTCTAGGAACCGGGGTACCCAGACTTTCTTGCTTGCAGCCCACGGCGTGGCTCCATCGACGGCCTAGTATGATCCATCTTCAGCACCAATAGGACAAGACCCTCGCGAGGGGCCGAGCCTCGCGAGGCGGATGACGCCAAGACCTCCAAAAGGAGTCTCCTCCTTAGTCTGGCTCCTGAGGAGTGGAGATTTCCATGCGAGCACTCACCTCGTGAGGTTCAGATGATGCAAGCCATGATGACCAAGGCCAGGTGGGCGCCATCGGGCGCAATACAACAGATTTCCTCTTTGGTGCTAAAGAGGCAAGTGCAGGCGCGGAGTCACGAGCAATCAACCAAAGGTTTCCATTTCCTTGCTACAAGACCAAGACCGCCAGGACGGGAGGACGGAGGTCATCGCCGATCCCACCACGACGTCACAACCAGAAGCTTTGCAGGCGCAGATCACCTTTCGTTAGGATAAGATGTACTAGCTATCTCCCTTCAAATTTGGCCGTTATGGGATCCCTTCTCGCCTTCTTCTTGGGAGGAGGACCAAGGCCACTATAAGTATAGCCTAGCCACCACCATAGGGACGGAGGATCCATACCATCCACACCCTCACCAGCTCACACAAACACAAGAACACTCCTCCTGAGGTTGTTCTTCCACTGTACTAGTTCATCCCCAGCCCACCTCGAGGCTAATCCACCACAACGCAGGAGTACAGTATTACACTTCAAGGTGGCCCGAACCTGGGTAAACTTCCTTGTCTCGTTCTTCCTCACTTCATTGAGCTAGGATGTGAGATCGATGAGTTGGCAGACCGAGCATGCTGAGTTCTTCACACGCACCCCAGAGTTTGAATCTATCATGGGTCTGCGGAGCACTGAATCCGATATTTGGCACGCCATGTAGGGGTGCGTTGGAGCCTCTCATCCTCCGGGCGATTCATCACCATTTCGCCGTTCACATGGCTGATGCTCGTCGAGTTCATGTTGAGAGTAAGGCAGCCCTCACCGCTCGTGTCACCCAATAGTGCCTATAGGTGACGAGGCTCCCTATCGTTCCCCATCGCCGACAGCAAAAGCCGCCACCGTCCGAGTGGCCCACGAGCAGCAGGCTTCATGGCTGCAGCTTTCTGGGCAGCGTGATGGACGCACCGCCACTCCATCACTGACTCAAGCGGCTGCTTCGTCTTCCCATGCCCGTCATGGATGGTGAACGCGTGGACTGCCTTGCTCATGGCACACGAGCTCCTCCGCTATCGGCCGACCGATGACCTCTACGAGGACTGGCCAGACCGCATCTCCGAGCTCGTGAGCACAGCGGGAGAGGCCCCTGCGCCGCCCCGCTCGTTGCCTCCCCCGCCGCCTCTTGCGGGCGATGTGGCCCACGGTGTGCCTCCTCAACCTCTCGGGCAAGACATCGTCCTCGAGCTAATGCATGAGGCTCCTCGACACGACCCGCCGCGCAGGGCGCCTATGCGTGATGAAGAAAGCTGCCAAGTGGTGCAGTGGCCCCAAGGAGAAGTGTGTGCGCTCCCAGCACCGGCATGTCAAGACCGCGTGCCACCTGAGGCGGTGGTGCGCGAGCGCCAGGATCAGGCCTCACCACCACGGCGCGCTCTGGTGAGTGCGACGGGCCACCATGCGTTCACCCTGGAGCTTCGCCGCGTCTTTTAGCTTAGGAAGTTCAAGCCAGACCTGCCTCCACGCTATGACGGCACCCCCGACCCTTCTGAGTTCCTACAACTCTATGAACTGAGCATCGAGGCAGCCAACGGCGATGAGAAGGTCATGGCAAACTGGTTTCCCATGGCCTTCAAGGACGGCGCGCGCTCATGGCTCCTGAACCTCCCCGCGGGATCGATCTCCTCCTGGGATGAGATGCGTGAGCGTTTGATCGCCAACTTCCAGCGCACTCGCGACCGCGCCCGGCTATGGGTGACCTGCGGCGCATCGAGCAGCAGCCAGAAGAGATCCTACGCAAGTACATCCAGTGTTTCACCAACGTTCACCTCAAGATTCCCAAGGTGTTGGATGAAGCCATCATTTCGGCGTTCACCGATGGCATCCAGGATGTCAAGATGAAGGAAGAGCTCGCCATACACGAGGACCTCTGCTCGGCTCTGGAGATGTTCAACATGGCAATCAGGTGCGCAAGGGTGGAGGAAGGTCGCCTCTCCCTTCTGGAGCTCCCGGAGGCTGACCCAGAAGACAAGAAGGCTAAGGCCAAGGACATGAAGCACAAGGGTCCAGCTGTGCTCGAGGCCGAACCCGAGATGAAGTGCGGCCGTGACCACTCGGAGTCATCCAAGGGTAGCCGCCCGTTCTGCATCTTCCACAACGTGCATAGCCACAACAACAATGACTGCCAAGAGCTCAGGGCCATCCGCGACAGGCGCCTTGGTCGTAGCCCCGAGCGCAATGACCGAGGCTATGACCATGGAGGAGGCCGAGGTGGGGGACGCTGGGACAACCACGACCCTCACCAGGACTGGCGCGATCAGCCTCATGAGGACCGCTGGCAGGGCCAGCCTCGCAAGGGCCCCTGGAGGGATCAACCTCGTGAGGACCGTCCTCAAGGCAACGCTGGCCTTCCTCCACTGCCACCACCACCAAGGAGGAACATAGACCATCCCCAAGATGATGGGGCCTAGGGCTTCCAAGAGCCTCGTGCCATCGCTTGCATCTTAGGCGGCGCTTAGGCCCCTACCTCCCATCGCATCATCAAGCAGTTCGCTCGCGAGGTGAACGCGGCCCTCCCCTAGGTCGAGGCGACGCGTCCACTCAGGTGGTCCAAGTACGCCATCACCTTCGACTCTACAAATCAGATCAAATGCACCGCCACTGCCTGCGCCCTCCCAATGCTCTACTCGCCTACCATCAGCAACGTCCTTGTCACCAAGACACTCATCGATGGTGGCGTGGGACTCAATGTCCTGTCCGTCGAGACATTCTACTGGCTCCAGGTGTTGTATGAGTATGAGATAGTCATACTTGCTTTCTTCATGACTTATACATGTTCCTATGAGTATGAGATTATGGAGCTCCCAAATACCGGAGGAACACTTAGTGTGCTATCAAACGTCAGAATGTAACTGGGTGATTATAAAGATGCTCTATAGGTGTCTCCGATGGTGTTTGTTGAGTTGGCATAGATAGAGATTAGGATTTGTCACTCCGATTGTCGGAGAGGTATCTCTGGGCCCTCTTGGTAATGCACATCACTATAAGCCTTGCAAGCAATGTGACTAATGAGTTAGTTGCAGGATGATGCATTACGAAATGAGTAAAGAGACTTGCCAGTAATGAAATTGAACTAGGTTTGATGATACCGACGATCGAATCTCGGGCAAGTAACATACCGATGACAAAGGGAACAACATATGTTGTTTGTGCGGTTGGACCGATAAAGATCTTCGTAGAATATGTAGGAACCAATATGAGCATCCAGGTTCCGCTATTGGTTATTGACCGGAGATGTCTCGGGTATGTCTACATAGTTCTCGAACCCATAGGGTCCACACGCTTAATGTTCGATGATGATATGTATTATGAGTTATGTGATTAGATGTACCAAAGGTTGTTCAGAGTCCCGGATGAGATCACGGACATGACGAGGAGTCTCAAAATGGTCGAGACATAATGATTGATATATTGGAAGGTTATATTCGGACACCAGAATGGTTCCAAAGTGTATCGGGTATTTTCCGGAGTACCGGGAGGTTACCGGAACCCCCCGGGAGATTAATGGGCCACAATGGGACTTAGTGGAGAAAATAGAGGGCCGGCTAGAGGTGGCGCCTCCCCTTGCCCAGTCTGAATTGGAAAAGGGGAAGGGGACGCCCCCCTCCTTCCTTCTCTTCTCTCTTCTCTCCTCTTTCCTTTCTTCTCCTTCTTAGACTAGGAAAGGGGGAAACCTACTCCTACTAGGAGTAGGATTCCTCCCCCCTTGGCGCGCCCCTTGTGGCCGGCCGGCCTCCTCCTCCCCTCCTTTATATATGGGGGTGGGGGCACCCCATAGACACACAAGTTGATCTTTAGCCGTGTGCGGTGCCCCCTCCATAGTTTTCCACCTCGGTCATATTGTCGTAGTGCTTAGGCGAAGCCCTGCATTGGTAACTTCATCATCACCGTCAACACGCCGTCGTGCTGACAGAACTCACCCTCGGCCTCAGCTGGATCAAGAGTACGAGGGATTTCACCGAGCTGAACGTGTGCAGATCACGGAGGTGCGGTGCGTTCGGTACTTGATCGGTTGGATCGCGAAGACGTTCGACTACAAAAACCGCGTTACTTAACGCTTTCGCTTTCGGTCTACGAGGGTACGTAAACACAATCTCCCCTCTCGTTTCTACGCACCTGGTAGATAGATATTGCGTGATCGTAGGAAATTTTTTGAAATACTGCGTTCCCCAACAGTGGCATCCGAGCCAGGTTTATGCATAGATGTTATATGCACGAGTAGAACACAAAGAGTTGTGGGCGATAATAGTCATACTGCTTACCAGCATGTCATACTTTGATTCTACGGTATTGTTGGATGAAGCGGCCCAGACCGACATTACATGACCGCGTTCAGGAGACTAGTTCTACTGACGTGCTTCGCACATAGGTGGCTAGTGGGTGTCTATTTCTCCAGCTTTAGTTGAATTGAGTGTGACTATGCCTGGTCCTTGTTGAAGGTTAAAACAACACACTTGACGAAAAATCGTTGTGGTTTTGATGTGTAGGTAAGAACGGTTCTTGCTAAGCCCGTAGCAGCCACATAAAACTTGCAATAACAAAGTAGAGGACATCTAACTTGTTTTTGCAAGGCATGTTGTGATGTGATATGGTCAAGACGTGATTATATAAATTGTTGTATGAGATGATCATGTTTTGTAACAAAGTTATCGACAACTGGCACGAGCCATATGGTTGTCGCTTTATTGAATGAAATGCAATCGCCATGTAATTGCTTTACTTTATCACTAAGCGGTAGCAATAGTCGTGGAAGCAATACTTGGCGAGATAATAATGATGCTATGATGGAGATCAAGGTGTCAAGCTGGTGACGATGGTGATCATGACGGTGCTTTGGAGATGGAGATCAAAGGCACAAGATGATGATGGCCATATCATATCACTTATATTGATTGCATGTGATGTTTATCTTTTGTGCATCTTATTTTGCTAAGTTCGGCGGTAGCATTATAAGATGATCTTTCACTAAATTTCAAGGTATAAGTGTTCTCCCTGAGTATGCAAAGTTGCTATAGTTCATTGCGTCGAGACACCATGTGATGATCGGGTGCGATAAGCTCTAGTTCACATACAATGGGTGCAAGCCAGTTTTGCATAAGCAGAATACTCGGGTTAAACTTGAGAAGCCTAGCATATGCAGATATGGCCTCGGAACAGTGAGACCAAAAGGTCGAGCGTGAATCATATTGTAGATTTGATCAGCATAGTGATGTTCACCATTGAAAACTACTCCATATCACGTGATGACGGGACATGGTTTAGTTGATATGGATCACGTGATCACTTAGATGATTAGAGGGATGTATATCTAAGTGGGAGTTCTTAAGTAATATCATTAATTGAACTTAAATTTATCACGAACTTTGTCCTGATAGTATTTGCATATCTATGTTGTAGATCAATTGCTCGCGTATAGCTTCCCCATTTTATTTATGATATGTTCCTAGAGAAAACTATGTTGAAAGATGATGGTAGAAACTACACAGACTGGGTGCGTAACTTTAGGATTATCCTCATTGTTGCATAGAAGAATTATGTCCTGGAAGCACCGCTAGGTCCCAAGCCCGCTGCAGGAGCAACACCAGATGTTATGAACATCTGGCAGAGCAAAGCTGATGACTACTCGTTAGTTCAGTGTGCCATGCTTTACGGCTTTGAATCGGGACTTCAACGATGTTTTGAACGTCATGGATCATATGAGATGTTCGAGGCGTTGAAGTTAATATTTCAAGCAAATGCCCGAATTGAGAGATATGAAGTCTCCAATAAGTACTATAGCTGGAAGATGGAGGAGAATAGTTCTGTCAGTGAACATATACTCGGAATGTCTGGGTACCACAACCGCTTGACTCAATTGGGAGTTAATCTTCCTAATGATAGTGTCATTGACAAAGTTCTTCAATCACTGCCACCAAGCTAAAAAATCTTCGTGATGGACTATAATATGCAAGGGATGGATAAGACAATTTCCGAGTTCTTCGCAATGCTAAAGGCTGCGGAGGTAGAAATCAAGAAGGAGCATCAAGTGTTCAAGGTCAACAAGACCACTAGTTTCAAGAAGAAGGGCAAAGGCAAGAAGGGGAACTTCAAGAAGAATGGCAAGCAAATTGCTGCTCAAGTGAAGAAGCCCAAGTCTGGACCTAAGCCTAAAACTGAGTGCTCCAACTGCAAAGGAAATGGTCACTGGAAGCAGAACTGCCCCAAATACTTGGTGGATAAGAAGGATGGCAAAGTGAACAAAAGTAAATATGATATACATGTTACTAATGTGTACTTTACTAGTGTTCATAGTAGCCCCTGGGTATTTGATACTGGTTCAGTTGCTATGATTAGTATCTTGAAAAAGGAGTTACGAAATGAACAGAGACTAGTTGAGGGCGAGGCGATGATGTGTGTTGGAAGTAATTCCAAGGTTGATAAGATCACCATCGCACACTTCCTTTACCTTCGGGATTAGTGTTGAACCTAAAATAAATGTTATTTGGTGTTTGCATTGAGCATAATATGATTGGATCATGTTATTGCCATATGGTTATTCATTTAAGTCAAAGAATAGTTATTCTGTTTACATGAATAAAACCTTCTGTGGTTATACGCCCAAGGTGAATGGTTTATTGAATCTCGATTTTAGTGGTATACATATTCATAATATTGAAGCCAAAAGATGCAAGGTTTATAATGATAGTGCAACTTATTTGTGGCACTGTCGTTTAGGTCATATTGGTGTAAAGCGCATGAAGAAACTCCATGCTGATGGGCTTTTGGAATCACTTGATTATGAATCACTTGATGCTTGCGAACCATGCCTCATGGGCAAGATGACTAAGACTCCGTTCTCCAGAACAATGGAGCGAGCAACAGACTTATTAGAAATAATACATACTGATGTATGCCATCCAATGTGTGTTGAGGCTCGTGGAGGGTATCATTATTTTTTGACCTTCACAGATGATTTGAGCAGATATGAGTATATCTACTTAATGAAACACAAGTCTGAAACATTTGAAAAGTTCAAAGAATTTCAGAGTTAAGTGGAAAATCATCATAACAAGAAAATAAAGTTTCTACGATCTGATCATGGAGGTGAATATTTGAGTTATGAGTTTGGTCTTCATTTGAAACAATGTGGAATAGTTTCGCAACTCACGCCACCTGGAACACCACAGCGTAATGGTGTGTCCGAACGTCGTGACAATACTTTATTAGATATGGTGCGATCTATGATGTCTCTTACTGATTTACCACTATCGTTTCGTGGTTATGCATTAGAGACAACTGCATTCACGTTAAATAGGGCACAATCTAAAAATCTGTTGAGACGACACCGTATGAACTGTGGTTTAGCAAGAAACCTAAGCTGTCATTTCTTAAAGTTTGGGGTTGTGTTGCTTATGTGAAAAAGTTTCAACATGATAAGCTCAAACCATAATCGGAGAAGTGCGTCTTCATAGGATACACAAAAGAAACTATTGGGTAAACCTTCTATCACAGATCCGAAGGCAAGATCTTTGTTGCTAAGAGTGGATCCTTTCTAGAGGAGTTTCTCTCGAAAGAAGTGAGTGGGAGGAAAGTAGAACTTGATGAGATAATTGTACCTTCTCTCAAATTGGAAAGTAGCTCATCACTGAAATCAATTCCAGTGATGTCTGCACCAATTAGTGAGGAAGTTAATGATGATGATCATGAAACTTCAGGTCAAGTTACTACCGAAGCTCGTAGGTCAACCAGAGTACGATCCGCACCAGAGTGGTACAGTAATCCTATTCTGGTAGTCATGTTGCTTGACCATGATGAACCAACGAACTATGAGGAAGTGATGATGAGCCCAGATTCCGACAGATGGCTTGAGGCCATGAAATCTGAGATCGAATCCATGTGTGAGAACAAAGTGTGGACTTTGGTTGACTTGCCCGATAATTGGTGAGCCATTCAAAATAAATGGATCTTCGAGAGGAAGACGTATGCTCATAGTAGTGTTACTATCTACAAAGCTCGAATTGTCGCAAAAGGTTTTTGACAAGTTCAAGGTGTTGATTACGATGAGTTTTTCTCACTCGTATCGATGCTTAAAAGTGTGTTCAAATCATGTTAGTAGTTGCTGCATTTTATGAAATCTAGCAAATGGATATCAAAACTACATTCCTCAATGGATTTATTAAAGAAGAGTTGTATATGATGCAACCAGAAGGTTTTGTCAATCCTAAAGATGCTAACAAAGTGTGCAAGCTCCAACGATCCATCTATGGACTGGTGCAAGCATCTCAGAGTTGGAATATATACTTTGATGAGTTGATCAAAGCATATAGTTTTATACAGACTTGCAGTGAAGCCTGTATTTACAAGAAAGTGAGTGGGAGAACTACAACCTTGCTGATAAGTATATGTGAATGACATATTGTTGATCAGAAATGATGTAGAATTTTCTGGAAAGCATAAAGGAGTGTTTGAAAGGAGTTTTTCAAAGAAAGACCTCGGTAAAGATGCTTACATATTGAGCATCAAGAACTATAGATATAGATCAAGACGCTTGATAAGTTTTTTCAATGAGTACATACCTTGACAAGATTTTGAAGGAGTTCAAAATGGATCAGTCAAAGAAGGAGTTCTTGTCTGTGTTGCAAGGTGTGAAGTTGAGTAAAGACTCAAAACCCGACCACGGTAGAAAATAGAAAGAGAATGAAAAGTCATTCCCTATGCCTAAGTCATAGGTTCTATAAAGTATGCTATGCTGTGTACCAGACCTATTGTATACCTTAGCATGATTTTGGCAAGGGAGTACAATGGTGATCTAGGAATAGATTACTGGACAGAGGTCAAAATTATCCTTAGAGGACTAAGGAAATATTTCTCGGTTATGGAGGTGATAAAAGAGTTCGTCGTAAAGAGTTACATCGATGCAAGCTTTTGACACCGATCTAGATGACTCTAAGTATCGATCCAGATACATATTGAAAGTGGGGCAATTAGCTAGAGTAGCTCCGTGCAGAGTATTGTGGACATAGAAAATTGCAAAATACATACGGATCTGAATGTTGCAGATCCGTAGACTAAACTTCTCTCACAAGCAAAACACAATCACTCTTTGGGTATTAATCACATAGCGATGTGAACTAGATTATTGACTCTAGTAAACCCTTTGGGTATTAGTCAAATGAAGATGTGAACTAATCACATAACGATGTGAATTAGTAGTGTGAAATCACATGATGATGTGAACTAGATTATTGACTCTAGTGCAAGTGGGAGACTGAAGGAAATATGCCCTAGAGGCAATAATAAAGTTGTTATTTATATTTCCTCATATCATGATAAATGTTTATTATTCATGCAAGAATTGTATTAACCGGAAATATAGTACATGTGTGAATAAATGTGTGACTACATGTATATATGCCTCTACTTGAGTAGCTCGTTAATCAAAGATGGTTAAAGTTTCCTAGCCATGGACATGTGTTGTCATTTGATGAACGGGATCACATCATTAGAGAATGATGTGATGGACTAGACCCATCTGTTAGCTTAGCACTATGATCGTTTAGTTTATTGCTATTGCTTTGTTCATGACTTATACATGTTCCTATGACTATGAGATTATGCTACTCCCGAATACCGGAGGAACACTAGTGTTCTATCAAACGTCACAACATAACTGGGTGATTATAAAGATGCTCTATAGGTGTCTCCGATGGTGTTTGTTGATTTGGCATAGATCGATATTAGGATTTTTCACTCCGATTGTCGGAGAGGTATCTTTGGGCCCTCTCGGTAATGCACATCACTATAAGCCTTGCAAGAAATGTGACTAATGAGTTAGTTGCGGGATGATGCATTACTAAACGAGTAAAGAGACTTGCCAGTAAGGAGATTGAACTATGTATGATGATACCGACGATCGAATCTGGGGCAAGTAACATACCGATGACAAAGGGTACAATGTATGTTGTTGTGCGGTTTGACCAATAAAGATCTTCGTAGAATATGTAGGAACCAATATGAGCATCCAGGTTCCGCTATTGGTTATTGACCAGAGATATGTCTCCATCATGTCTACATAGTTCTCGAACCCGTAGGGTCCGCACGCTTAATGTTCGATGACGATATGTATTATGAGTTATGTGATTTTATGTACCGAAGGTTGTTCGGAGTCCCGGATGAGATCACGGACATGACGAGGAGTCTTGAAATGGTCGAGACATAAAGATTGATATACTGGAAGTTTATATTCGGACACCGGAATGGTTCCGAAGTGTATCGGGTATTTTCCGGAGTACTGGGAGGTTACCGGAACCCCCCGGGCGATTAATGGGCCACAATGGGCCTTAGTGGAGAAGAGAGAGGTCCAGCCAGAGGTGGCGCCCCCCCTTGCCCAGTCCGAATTGGACAAGGGGAAGGGGGTGCCCCCTCCTTCCTTCTATTCTCTCCTCTTTCCCTTCTTCTCCTTCTTGGACTAGGAAAGGGGGAAACCTTCTCCTACTAGGAGTAGGATTCCTCCCCCCTTGGCGCGCCCCTTGTGGCCGGCCGGCCTCCTCCTCCCTTCCTTTATATATGGGGGAGGGGGCACCCGATAGACACTCAAGTTGATCTTTAGCGGTGTGCGGTGCCCCCTCCACAGTTTTCCACCTTGGTCATATTGTCGTAGTGCTTAGGCGAAGCCCTGCTTCGGTAACTTCATCATCACCGTCAACATGTCGTCGTCCTAACGGAACTCACCCTCGGCCTCAGTTGGATCAAGAGTACGAGGGACGTCACTAAGTTGAACGTGTGAAGATCGCGGAGGTTCCGTGCGTTCGGCACTTGATCGGTTGGATCGCGAAGACGTTCGACTACATCAACCGCGTTACTTAACGCTTCCGCTTTTGGTTTACGAGGGTACATAGACACACTCTCCCCTCTCATTGCTATGCATCTCCCAGATAGATCTTGCGTGATCGTAGGAAATTTCTTGAAATACTGCATTCCCCAACACGCACGTCACCTCACCGGGTCCTCAGTGCCTTCACCTTCTTGCGGAAAGATGAATGACGGGGCAACAAGCGCGGCTATGTGTTATGATCTCTTTCTCCGACTAACTCGTAGGAACCTCCGAATCCAAGCTACAAGCGGACCCGCCGGCCACTCCCTTTTTCATGCAATTCGCTTGCACGTTAAAGGGGGTTTCCTAAGCATCATGCCTCAGGGGCTCCTACTGGCTTTCGAGCCCTCACCCCCTGGCCTTGACCATGGCACCGTGACCTGGCATACCAGAGGCGGCTGAGCCTCGCTTGTGGGCCGGGACCCGAGGACGTAGAGCATCTAGATGAGCAAGAAAAAGGGGGATCGGCGTGAGCCCCGCCTAGAAGCACCACCACCAGGACATGGTCAGACGTCGTGTCAAGGGACCACCGCGAGATTGTCAAGATAAGTCACCACATACATGACGGTGTAAACCTCCTAACCCAGTATTCTGACCCTTGCAATCTCACTCGGGCAATGCCGCTTTCCTTTTCGGCCATTAGGGAGCTTCTTGCACGCTAAGGGGGACCTCCTGAGCATTGCACCTCAGAGGCTCTTACCGGACCTCGGGCCGCTCACTTCCTGGCCTTGACCACGGCATCGCAACCTGGCATACCAGCAATGGCTGAAGCCTGCCTGCGGACTGGGTCCTGTCAGGGTAGAGCGCTAAGCTACCGCGAGAACGAAAAGGAGCACCGTGCCCAAGCGAGATATGCAATCACAACACCAAACTAGGAATAATAACATCGAGGCAAAAGCATTACAGTTTCCTACATGCCCCATGGGGCCATTGCGATTCCGCATGGGGAAACAAAAGAAGAGGACCTTAAAGAACCCCGGCCATAGGGCGTCACCGACGACACCGGGCGGACGCCGCTGCTGTGCTCCGGGCATGGCGAGAGCTCGCCGCCTTGTAGCTATCGTCATCGCTGGACTCCCGAGAGTCACTCCACTCCGGGGAGTCCCTGCTGCTGCTGGAGGAGCTGCTGGCAAGGCCAAGGGCAAGTTCAGCACCCGTGGCTGCGCCGCGTGGATCACCTCTTCCGGAGGAGCACTCCAGGCGCTGGCCGTCTTCGCCGAAGACCTTGAAGAAAAGCGTGGAGGCTTTGTCATATTCAAAGTGGACGGCGAGGGCCCCTTCCGGACAGCAGGCCCGGGCGATCTCACCCCATCCTCGAGTCATGAAGACGTCGCCCAGGGGTGTGACCTCAACCTTCTCTTCAGTAGCTTGGCTGCAGCAGCCGGCGTGATGCAACCACAGCTCGGCGAGCCCCCTCGACGGTATCTCCTCGGCAAAGAACCCTGGGAGATGGATCCACATGCACGGCGGCATTGCCTCCCACACCATGAACTCACATGATGAGCCTTCGGTGTGAGTTCGCCAGCCGGCTAGCCGTGTAGCCACATCTTGTCCTCCATGACCCCGACTCGCGTAACATTTGGCGTTGCCTCCCTACCCAGAGCTCTGCACGCGGGTGTACAGGGGGATCAGGAAGCCAGGCGGAGGCTGCTCGTGCCAAGGCCGCGTCACCTCCGACCCCTCACCGGCGTCGTAGGAGTGGCCAAGCCTTTTCTTCGACGGGAGTGGCCCAAGCTCCTCTTGAGTAGCTTTCCCCTTCTCCGTCGTGGAAAACCTCCATATTGGCGCCATTGATGCTTTGGCAAGACGGAAAGATAAGGAAGAAGAGGAAAGAGCAAGCAACGAGAAGATGGAGATGAGCAGGGGGCTCCGCCCTTCCCCTCATGTATAGCCAGCGGGAGGCCAACCACCAGCCTCCATGATCCCCGATGAGGGAGTCCTGGATTAGGGGGTCTCCGAACATCTGGACTATATCCTTTGGCTGGACTGTTGGACTATGAAGATACGAGATTGAAGACTTCATCCCGTGTCCGGATAGGACTCTACTTGGCGTGGAAGGCAAGCTAGGCAATACCGATATGTATATATCCTCCTTTGTAACCGACCTTGTGTAACCCTAGCCCCTCCGGTGTCTATATAAACCGGAGGGTTTTAGTCCATACGACAACAGACAATCATACCATAGGCTAGCTTCTAGGGTTTAGCCTCTTCGATCTCGTGGTAGATCAACTCTTGTAATACTCATATCATCAAGAGCAATCAAGCAGGACGTAGGGTAATACCTCCATCAAGAGGGCCTGAACCTGGGTAAACATCGTGTCCCCTGCCTCCTATTACCATCCGCCTTAGACGCATAGTTCGGGACCCCCTACCCGAGATCCGCCGGTTTTGACACCGACATTGGTACTTTCATTGAGAGTTCCACTATGTCGTCACCATAAGGCTTGATCGCTCCTTCGATCATCGCTAGCGATGCGGTCCAGGGTGAGGCTTTCCTCCCCGGACAGATCTTCGTATTCGGCGGCTTCGCACTGCGGGCCAATTCGCTTGGCCATCTGGAGCAGATCGAAAGCTACGCCCCTGGCCATCAGGTCAGATTTGGAAACTTGAACTACACGGCCGACATCCCCGGAGACTTGATCTTTGACGGATTCGAGCCCATGCCGGACGCGCCGCACAGTCGCGACGAGCAAGACGTAACTCTGCCGTCGGACAGTGTCCAGGAGATCGCATCCGCAGCTACTCCATCCGTTAAACCGGAGCAAATCGCGCCATCCGAGAGCAGAGGTATAGACCCCGCCGTGGAGGCCGCACTCTCAGTGGCGATAGAGCCAGATACTGACTTCACCCCTTTCGAGAGCCGCGTCGCCGAACTACTGGATTTATCCCCGGCCACGGACTCTGAGCCGCCTACATCCGTGCCTATCGAATCCGACGGGGTGCCGATCATGGAGTTCACCTCCGCGGATATCTTCCAGCACTCACCTTTCGGAGATGTGCTAAATTCATTAAGGTCTCTCTCCCTGTCAGGAGAACCTTGGCCAAAGTATGTCCGGCTAGAATGGGATGCGGACGACGAAGAAATTTGCTGCCCACCCACCACCCACTTAGTAGCCACTGTTGACGACTTAACCAACATGCTCGACTTCGACTCCGAAGACATCGACGGCATGGACGACGATGCAGGAGACGAACAGGAACCACCGCCCATAGGGCGCTGGACCGTCACTTCATCACATGACGTATAGATGGTGGGTACACCCAGAGAGGGCAATGGCAAAGAGACAGCGGAGGATGCCCCCTCCAAGCAACCCCGATGCCGACGTCAGCGGCGCCGCTCTAAGTCCCGCCATAGCAAAAACAGTGATAACAACGCAAGAGGAAATAACAGTCCAGTCGACTCTAGAAGAAACGATGACTGCACCACCCCGGTGGCAGAGCACGTTCAAGATACAAACTACAAACATAGTACGGATCTGACATTCGACCACGACGACGCCAAGGATAAGCCTCATCAAACCCCATCTGGGGAAGAAAATAGTCCATACGAAGATGCACACATCATCGTGAAAACGCACTTGGAGCAAGAAAACCTCCGCAGAAGGCTTATTGCCACAGCGAGGAGCCTGAAGAAATAGAAGCAAAGGCTCAAGGTTGCACAAGATACGCTCAACAACAAGTGGAACAAAGTAACAAAGTATGGTGAAAGTTACCATAAAAATAGCTATCCAAAGCACAAGCTATTACCGGAATTCGACAATGAGGCCTTAGAGCCCATACAGCCGAAAAGTGATACGGCCAACCGGCCGGATCCACCACCTTGTGAACACGATAGAGAGGCTAACGAAGTCGCGCATAAGTCAACACAGGATCTATGTGAGAACTTGCATCAAAAATCTGGCACAACCAGATCTATCTATGGATCTAGGAAGCGTGCTACAGTACAAAACCAACACCGAATACTACAACCGTCCGAACACCATGGCGCACCCGATACAGGGGTGCCGCACACCCCTTATGTTTCATTGATGAGGTGCTGGATCACGAATTCCTAGAGGGATTCAAACCGGTGAACATAGAGGCGTACGACGAAACCACAGACCCTGGAGTCTGGATAGATGACTTCATCCTCCATATTCATATGGCTCGTGGAGACCATCTCCATGCCATTAAATACTTGCCCCTAAAGCTTAAAGGGCCAGCTCGGCACTGGCTGAAAAGCCTCCCTGAAAACTCAATTGGAAGTTGGGAGGAGCTCGTGGACGCTTTTCGGGCCAATTTTCAAGGGACTTATGTCCGACCTCCAGATGCAGACGATTTAAGTCATATAATCCAACAGTCCGGCGAGTCCGCCTGAAAGCTTTGGAATAGGTTCCTCACCAAGAAGAACCAAATCATCGACTGTCCGGACGCTGAAGCCTGAGCAGCTTTTAAACACAGCGTCCGAGACGAATGGCTCGCCAGACACCTCGGTCAAGAAAAACTGAGAACAATGGCCGCCCTAACAAGCCTCATGACCCGCTTTTGTGCGGGCAAGGACAACTGGTTGGCCCGTAGCAGCACCAGTGACCCAAGCACATCCGAAGTCAGGGATGGCAATGGTAAACCACGACGCAACGAAAACAAGCGTCGAATTAAAGAAGGTAGCCCAGATAACACGGCGGTAAACGCCGGATTCAGGGGCTCCCAACCAGGTCAGCGGAAAAAGCCTTTCAAAGGTAGCAGATTAGGACAATCTGGCCTAAACAAAATACTTGACAAACTCTGTCAGATTCATGGCACCCTAGGCAAACCTGCAAATCATACCCACCGAGAATGTTGGGTCTTCAAGCAGGCCGGTAAGCTAAACGCCGAACACAAAGGGGAAGAGACACCAAGCGAAGACGAGGACGAGCCTCGCCAGCAAAGCGCTGGAGGACAAAAAAAGTTCCCACCAGAGGTTAAAACAGTAAAGGTGATCCATGTGACAAAGAGGAGAAGCAAGCATGCACTCCGAGGCACACGCGCCATAGAGCCCGTCACCCTAGGTTCAACCCCTGGTTAGCCTGCCCGATCACTTTTAATCGTAGGGATCATGAGACAAATATCCGGCACGAAGGACTGACGGCCTTGGTGTTAGACCCAATAATAAATGGGTACCATTTCACACGAGTCGTCATGGACGGCGGGAGTGATCTAAATCTGATATATCAGGACACAGTCCGCAAAATGGGGATTGACCCGACACAAATAAGCCAGAGTAATACTACCTTCAAGGGAGTAATACCAGGCCAAGAGCCCGCTGTATGGGCTCTCTACTACTAGAGGTGGTATTCGGTTCTCCCGATAACTTCAGAAGCGAAAGGTTAACTTTTCACATTACCCCATTCCGAAGTGGCTATCAAGCACTACTCGGAAGAACGGCTTTCGCTCGTTTTAACGCAATATCGCATTATGCTTTTCTCAAGCTTAAGATGCCCGGTCCATGTGGCATCATCTCAGTTAGCAGAAATACCGAACGTTTCCCACGTACGGAGGAGGATGCGGCGGCTCTAGCAGCCGCAAACTAGACGGCCTCACCAACCAGAAAAATGGCAGGTCGTCAAGACCACGGGTACGGTCAAACGAATCCGGTGTTCCACTATATATACATGAGATTGGTTTGATGATCAAACCCTCATAAACGATACCAGGGGCTTCCCGCGTGTAATCAGGGCCAGCCCGGCTCAACTTGGCTTCTCTTGAATTTTGATAGTTCATTGATAATAACCAACTCTTCTTTTTGGCACGGCAACTTTCACCTAAGTTCTTTCCTTTTGCAGATGAAAATCATGCTACACCTGTCCAGGACACGACACAACAGAGACACAGGCGCTTACGTACAGCAGGGACCCGCCCAATGGTTTCTTTTTAGATTAAGACCCCACGTAAACCTTTTTTACTGTCTCTTGTTGCTCACATCCTCCGGATACTCCAGACAACCGAGAAGGATGCAGGCGTTATTGGCATGTGGCCACGCCAGGATTTTGCACGTACCTGGACACATGGGGTTTCTTATTAAGGGCATTGTTTAGCCCGGTATATGTTATAAAGACCGAACACCTTAGGGAGTGTTCGGCGTCGCGAGTTTGGCCCTATATGTATCAACTCCGAATCATGTCTTTGGTCAAATGTTGGGTTTGCCCGGCTCCCACGTTTTGGTACCTTACGTTCCATTATATCGGCTAAGGTAGCACTGGAAGAACTACTGCGATTGTGCCCTGGTTCATCCGGATGAGCACCTTAGTAGAGAAAGCCCAAAACTGACTGTCGTGATATAGCGAGAGACTGGTCAACCACTCGATGACTCGTCAGAATCTTCAGGATTCCTCCACATTAACGAAGGGTCGTTTCCCGGTCATGTACGTACGCGCTCCGTATTCGGACAAGCGCAGAAGTACCAGGGGCTATATAATAGCCCCACTATCAAACTCCTATGGCTAAGTGAAAGTGTTAAAGAAATATAGTTTGATTGCCTCGTTCGCTGCGCTATCACCTCCTTAATGGACCAAGACATTGGATCAAGTGTGGATATGCATCTTTTGCGAACACCCCAGCATTATATGCGTGGGGGCGGAAGCCGACGACTGCAAACTTTCAAGTTATGTACATATATACATAAACGGCCGCACATGTGACGCCCCCGATTCAATCGTACACTAATCATGCACGCAAACGTGTACGATCAAGATCAGGGACTCACGGGAAGATATCACAACACAACTCTAAAATAAAATAAGTCATACAAGCATCATAATACAAGCCAGGGGCCTCGAGGGCTCGAATACAAGTGCTCGATCATAGACGAGTCAGCGGAAGCAACAATATCTGAGTACAGACATAAGTGAAACAAGTTTGCCTTAAGAAGGCTAGCACAAACTGGGATACAGATCGAAAGAGGCGCAGGCCTCCTGCCTGGGATCCTCCTAACTACTCCTGGTCGTCGTCGGCGGGCTGCACGTAGTAGTAGGCACCTCCGGTGTAGTAGGGGTCGTCATCGACGGTGGCGTCTGGCTCCAGGGCTCCAGCATCTGGTTGCGACAACCAGGAAGAAGGGAAAGGGGAAAAGAGGGAGAAAAGCAACCGTGAGTACTCATCCAAAGTACTCGCAAGCAAGGAGCTACACTACATATGCATGGGTATATGTGTAAAAGGCCATATCGGTGGACTGAACTGCAGAAAGCCAGAATAAAAGGGGGATAGCTAATCCTGTCGAAGACTACGCTTCTGGCAGCCTCCGTCTTGCAGCATGTAGAAGAGAGTAGATTGAAGTCCTCCAAGTAGCATCTCCAAGTAGCATCTCCAAGTAGCATCTCCAGTAGCATCACATAGCATAATCCTACCCGGCGATCCCCTCCTCGTCGCCCTGTGGAAAAGCGATCACCGGGTTGTCTGTGGAACTTGGAAGGGTGTGTTTTATTAAGTATCCAGTTCTAGTTGTCATAAGGTCAAGGTACAACTCCAAGTCATCCTGTTACCGAAGATCACGGCTATTCGAATAGATTAACTTCCCTGCAGGGGTGCACCAACTTACCCAACACGCTTGATCCCATTTGGCCAGACACACTTTCCTGGGTCATGCCCGGCCTCGGAAGATCAACACGTTGCAGCCCCACCTAGGCTCAACAAAGAGGCCAGCACGCCGGTCTAAACCTAAGCGCGCAGGGGTCTGGGCCCATCGCCCAGAGCACACCTGCATGTTGCGTACGCGGCCGGAAGCAGACCTAGCCTAGTGGCGTTCCAGTCCAATCCGGCACGCGCCGCTCAGTCGCTGGCGTCACGAAGTGCTTCGGCTGATACCACGACGCCGGGATACCCATAACTACTCCCACGTAGATGGTTAGTGCGTATAGGCTCGTAGCCAACTCAGATCAAATACCAAGATCTCGTTAACCATGTTAAGTATCCGCGAACGCCGAACAGGGCCAGGCCCACCTCTCTCCTAGGCGGTCTCAACCTGCCCCGTCGCTCCGCCACAAAGATCCACTCGCGGGTGCTCCACCAGCCGACCCGACTTTAGTCTCCACATGTATCATGTATAAAGTATATAGTATATACCCGTGATCACCTCCCAAGTGATCACGGCCCGATAGTATAGCACGGCTGACGGACAAGAATGTAGGGCCACAGATGAATATACTAGCCTCCTATACTAAGCATATAGGATTGCAGGTAAAGGTAACAACAGTAGTATCAAGGACAGGCTATGCATCAGGATAGGTATAACAGAAAGCAGTAACATGCTACACTACTCTAATGCAAGCAGTATAGAGTAGATTAGGCGATATCTGGTGATCAAGGGGAGGGGCTTGCCTGGTTGGTCTGGCAAGAGAGAGAGGTCGTCAACTCCGTAGTCGAACTGGGCAGCAGCAGTGTCGGTCTCGTAGTCTACTGGAGAGAAGAGGGGGAAGAAACAATGAATACCATGTAAACAGATGCATATCGATGCATGACATGACAAGTAACGATGCTAGGCATGACCTGACGTGGTATGAGGTGATGCCGGTGAAGGGGGGAAACATCCGGGAAAGTATCCCCGGTGTTCCGTGTTTCCGGACAGATGAACCGAAGGTGAAATGTTGCAAGTTCACTATGATAGGGACGCGTGGCGGACGAACGGGCTGCGTATCCAGATTCGTCTCGTCGTTCTGAGCAACTTTCATGTTGAAAATATTTTAATCCGAGTTACGGATTAAAAGATATGATTTTCTAAAGATTTTATTAATTTCTGAAATTTAATTAATTATTTAATTAATTCGAAAATGATTTAATGACATCAGCATGATGTCATGCTGACATCAGCAGTCAACAGAGTTGACTGGTCAACCTGACCAGTGGGTCCCACTGGTCAGTGACACATTTAATTAAACATTTTAATTAACCTAATTAGTATCAATTAGGGGTGGGCCCCACTGTCATTGACTACTTAATTAACTAATTAAGAGATCAGGTTAATTAGGTAACTAATGTGTAATTAGTTGTTTAATTTAATTAATCAAAATTAATTAAGTTAATTAATTAATTTTATTTTTATTCTTAATTACGTTCTGGGGCGGGCCCCACATGTCATAGGGCCATAGGGGCCTTAACGGGCACAGGCACACGTTAACAGGCGGTGGTGCGGGCGCCCAAACGGACGGGTGCCCAAGGGGGCACCGAGCAGGCCCGACGCACGCTGGCGCCGGCGGCGGAGGTGGCTGCGGCAGGGAGCCGCAGGGCGGTGGCGGGGCAACGCCGGGTCCACGGTGACCAACAGGGGCGCGGCCACGGTGAATAGGGGAAGGCCTGTGGCGCGAGCCTTCGCGACGAGCAAAGGGGAAGGGGCGGTGACCAGCGGGCGGGGGGACGACGGGCATGGCCCGGTCAGTGTAGCGCGTGGCCAGGGCGCTGCCGGCCGCGGTGAGCGCGGGGCCGGAGCGCACGAGGCGCGGCGACGGTCGCGGGGGAGAGGGAGTGCGAGGAGAGGGGGCGGGAGCCTGGGGCCTCACCGCGGGTTCGAAGGGTCAAGGGCAGCGGGCTCGATGGAGGTCGGGGACGACGGGGCGGTGGCGACTCGGGCGGTTCGGCGAGGACGAGGACGACACGCGTGGGGAGGAGAGGAGGTCGAGGCGGCATTGCCGATGGCGGAGCGGTCCGGCGAGGGGCGGCTCCGGCGTCAGCGTCGTGCGGCGAGGGCGAGGCGGCGTCGGGGTTCAGGCAGCGAGCGGCGGCCTCCTCCTCTCGATCCCGATCCAAATCGGGGGAGAGGGGGGGAGCGAGTGGGGCGAGTGGGGCGTGGGTGCAGGTTAGGGTTTGCGGGGGTGGGGGGATAAGGAGAGGGAGTGGTGGCCGGTTGGGCCGGTGGGTTGGCCCAATAGGGTTGTGGCCTGCTGGGCCGGAGCCCAGTGGGGGGGGGTTGCTTTCTCTTTTTTTTTGGTTAGTTTGTTTTCTGTTTTTGTATTTTCTTTCTTTTATTTTTTTTACTCTTTATTTATTTTTCCTTTCTGTTTTATCTCTAGTTTCTCTTTCATTTAGTTTTTATCTAATATTAAAATGATCCCGAATTTAGTAATACATTAAAACCCACTATAACAATAGGTCTTACCCCAAAACAAATTAGTTTAGTATTTTATTAATTATAAAAGCATTTAAATATTGGTTTTTGCTACTGTTTTATTCACCTAAGGGCATTTAAACATTTTATAAAAATGTGGTTTCTCCACCATAATTACCTATGCATTAGTTGGATCACTCTGAACATTTTAGTGTTAATATTTGAAAACTTTTATTGTTTCATTGATTTTTTTGAATTTGAATTCGAATCGGTTCCGAACTAACGCGAGATTAGCAACAGCAACCGTGGTGACGTGGCATCATTAACGGAGGTTTACTATAGCTTAATTACCCGGGCGTCACAATTCCCCTCCACTACAAGAAATCTCGTCCCGAGATTTAGGAGCAGGAGTAAGGGGGAAGGGATCTGGTTACAAAATTCTAACGGATCTTCTCGGCCTTGGTTGCTCTTCTCGAATAGGTCGATCCCTTACATTGACGTCTTCATTACTCTGCTTCAGGTCATCATGGTGAAGTCGTCCTTTTCTTCGGGAACTCCAACGTACTTACGAATAGGTAAGGGGCAGCTCGGCTACGACATAATGCTTATGAGGGAAACAATCTGGGGTTAACCCATGAATGAGCATAAGATTATCTCTCGAGTTGAACATATAAAATACATCGAGAGTAAGGTACGAAGGTACAATAAGAGGTTCCAAGCGGATAGGTGGTTGCTTGAAGTCCGAACCAGAGTGAGAAAGGGGTTCAAAGTAGCGACAGTAAGTATTGCGTCTGATACCATAATAGAGCACTAGGAAGGTGGCCCATGAAATAAATACGTAGCCAAGCGTGGGGAATAACCACTAGAAACAGGGTTGTATGGGAGAGTCAGGTTTCGATCCAGTGGACCTGTGGATTATGGGCCCACCATGTGGGTTAGAAGTAGGAAGGGCGGAGATGTCTTGCGTGATCATGCAAGCAAGGCATGTCAGGGGGGTAGCCTGTCGATTATGTCGGCGACAACGTCGATACCAAGAGCGAGGGACGAAGAGAACTATTTTCCTGCTCGTTGAACGAGGCGGGCCAAGAGGCAAAGTTCTCATCCATCGGCGGTTACCGAAATGTCATCAACCATAGAAACAGGGTCTCCCTGTCAGAGTTGTACACCGAGGTGTTTACCTACGCAGTGAATTATTACTGCTTAGATTATATAGATCACAAGAAAGGTTAAACCAAACAACGGAAAGGAAATATGGTTATCAAATTACACAAAACAAAGACAAGGAAAATGTGTTTAATCACATATTTTAGGGGTATATCCTTCCCAAGGACAAGCAGAGCATGATATCCATGACAGGATATAATGTAGAAAACTCTTTAGGTAGGGGAGAGAATTTTCATGACACTACCCATACAACGTTGTTTGGATAATTGAGCAGGAAACTTTTAGCCTTGGGCTCCAAATGTTCTTGTTGGAAATCGGAGTATCACAAACAAGCTTTTGAGATAGCATTGACATGGTCATCAGGTGAAGATCAGACTTTGGATACTCGAAGGATCCATCAGGAACAGCTAGTAGAATAAGTCTTACAATTTCCACATGGAAGAATGGATAGCATTGCTAAAAGGAAAATTATAACAATAGGTCCTCCGGTCAGGTGTGCTAGGCATGACATCACCTTATCGGGTCATAGAAAGACCAACGTTATAACTCTTGGAAATATGTTCCCACCATCATATCTGACCGAGATTCAGATCTGATTGGTGTCAGGATACCTCAGACTCAGGATGCCCGAGAAGAAAAGGTGCAAAACAAATTGACGGGATAACACTGTAAGATTCTCGGGAAATGAACTATGAAGTGATTTCCGTTAACAAGAGTTCATCATTATCCTAAGGAGAGGACAAGGAGGTGGATGATGAACTCAACGACAATTCTTCGAGATTTCCAAAAGATGGATTTCCACAATTAAGTGAACAAGGAGATAACATTTGTCAGATCAAATGATATAAGGAAGTATGCTCAAGGAAAACATACACAATTAAACATTGGTCGAAAGGTGCACCCGAAATATGGGTTGGGTTGCACGACCAATGTCAGAATGGTGATTCAATATCAACAGTATAAGAATGAACGACCGACCATTAACTTCAAAGCAATAGGGTTGCTAGAAGTTTTGGGATTACACATCACAGTCCATTTGTCGGTGGTTAGAAATAACACGGTGACCAGGAAAAGAATGGTGATGGTGATAAGTATCACTTGTATCAAGAATTCTCCAGAGGTGGTGAAATTCTCACAACATTGAGGACATAAGAGATGTTAATGTTCCAAGGTAAAGAAGAACAATTACTGGATAACAAGGAACTCAAGGTATAACACCAAACACGAACAAGCTTGTGTTGGTGGGAAGGCAATAAAGTGGTCGTTGATAACACAGATCATCAAGGGCAAGGATGGTATTTCTCATCATGAACTCAATTGATATCCTGGAAGAGCTCATAAGGTCGATGATGATCACGACACATTTGTCGAGAGATTTCACGAAGATGTAATCAACCAGCGACGACATCAAGTCAAAGGAATGAGGTAGCGGAAGGTTATTGGAACCATGGGTAGGACACAAACTTGAAATCAAGCTTGTTGTTCAAGGCGAACTGATATGACGAGGAAGATCGACGTAAGCTTAGCTCATCGTCGAAAATTTTGTGCTCCGGGAAGAAGGACCAGGTAGCACAGTTAGAAGTTTGCACGATAATGATATAGCCGATAAGGCTAGGAATGACTTGAAGGATTATTAAACTCGTAAGCAACCAGAATTACTTAGATTTATTGAATCGGAGTGCGGAATCGATTCACTTATCGGTGTTCTCGGTTGAAGACAACCCAGAATCCAGGAAAATTGGAATCGGTGAGAAATAACAGTTGATGAAGAACCCATAAGAAGTTATGTAGTTCCCTGACATTCTCGCGGAACCAGAGGGTATACTCAAGGGTAGAGCAGGATAGAGGTTGGACAAGTGAAATCATTTGCAGAAGGCAAGCACTTAAACTTGTCCAAGAAATGGGAAAGAAGAACAATATGGTCGAAACCACGGTTGCAAAAAACCAAGCATAGATAAGAGAAGAAGTTATAACAAGGGGATTATTATTACTACGAGAAGCTTCCATGATAAGTTCCACCTCGGGTCCATGGGCATGAACACAAAGTTCAAGGTCGACTCCCACTTCTCCAAAGCGTAACCTTACATTCGCTTCTCGTTTCGATAATGGCGTTAGTTGTCGAAAGTTTTACCTGGTGCAATACCAGATAAGTATGACTCGTGAAATCTTTCGGGTTCACACCGATGAGGGAAGGCGTTGGTTCAATCCCATTGGGGCTTCTTACGAACATATACCATAAGCTTCAAGAGTAAATATCACCAGCTCAAAAGTAAAGCATGGTTGACAAAAGGAAAGGATACAATTTAACAAAGGCATTATGTAATGGAGAAGGACTCACAAGGTGATTAATTATTAAGCACACTGTCGGATATAATAATCCAACAGTGGATATGGCGATCCACAGTGGAGCTGAGGTGAGTATCGATACCCAATCAGAGGAAGAAAGAATGCAAATGCAACAGATTATGGATTCATCTAAATAATTCAAAGCTTAAATGCAAAGGAATTATGATTTCCAAAACCAGGGATCAGAAGCAGACGTTCTGATCCAGGATGGATCACTTGAATATACCAGA
Source organism: Triticum aestivum (assembly GCF_018294505.1). Classification (NCBI taxonomy): domain Eukaryota; kingdom Viridiplantae; phylum Streptophyta; class Magnoliopsida; order Poales; family Poaceae; genus Triticum; species Triticum aestivum. The sequence continues at coordinate 202,196,464 of NC_057803.1, read as the reverse complement.
GGCACAATCGACGACAGATAGTTTGGTCGAGAACCAGCTCAGTATCAAAATGACGTCTGAGCCGGAAAGATAATCCTAGGACTCAACTGATGATTGTGAACATTCGCACTCATGTTGAATCAAAAGGATCAAAATGACGATGCCTAAGGATACTAACAAATATTGCCAGACATATGGAAAGCATCCATCATGCAAGTAGACAAGTATGACAGAGCAATAAGCTACTAAGGATTTTTGGAGGATCGAATAGTATTTTGAATACTTTTGTGAAACACATGAATAACTGGGGATGAGCGGATTTTCGACAAGTGCAAGGATTTATTTGAAGGGGTATTCATGTGGCAAAGAACTGCCAGGCAGTAGGCACAAAGTATTCTCGGAATAATAGCGAAAACTTCGGGGTATCTTGTAATAACAAGATCAATGGGGGATGATCGTATGAATGGCAAGTGTAAGTAGTTATCCATAAGGATTTATCGGTGGTTGGGAATTACAAAAGCGACAGGCACAAGGTCTCGAGAGAATATCAGAGAGTATCTTCAAATTCTTCTGGTTCACGGAGCAATCACCTGTAGTGAGGGGTTCTCCGGGAGGAAGTAGTAACGAGATCCTAAAGTTAGATTTTAGTAAAAATCGTTTAACCCGAATAGAAGAGAGTTCAGAATCCCAGAGTAAAGATCGAGGAGTAAAAGATCCTAATACCACCCAATGGCGACGTGGGCCCGTAAGGCACACAACCATGTTAGTAAAAGTTTTGCAATGACTAGACTCGACTTCGGCCAAGGAGTGTGGAAAGGGGGATTCCTACAGGCAGTCGGCTCTGATACCAACTTGTGACGCCCCCGATTCAATCGTACACTAATCATGCACGCAAACGTGTATGATCAAGATCAGGGACTCACGGGAAGATATCACAACACAACTCTAAAATAAAATAAGTCATACAAGCATCATAATATAAGCCAGGGGCCTCGAGGGCTCGAATACAAGTGCTCGATCATAGACGAGTCAGCGGAAGCAACAATATCTGAGTACAGACATAAGTTAAACAAGTTTGCCTTAAGAAGGCTAGCACAAACTGGGATACAGATCGAAAGAGGCGCAGGCCTCCTGCCTGGGATCCTCCTAACTACTCCTGGTCATCGTCAGCGGGCTGCACGTAGTAGTAGGCACCTCCGGTGTAGTAGGGGTCGTCGTCGATGGTGGCGTCTGGCTCCAGGGCTCCAGCATCTGGTTGCGACAACCAGGTAGAAGGGAAAGGGGAAAAGAGGGAGAAAAGCAACCGTGAGTACTCATCCAAAGTACTCGCAAGCAAGGAGCTACACTACATATGCATGGGTATATGTGTAAAAGGCCATATCGGTGGACTGAACTGCAGAAAGCCAGAATAAAAGGGGGATAGCTAATCCTGTCGAAGACTACGCTTCTGGCAGCCTCCGTCTTGCAGCATGTAGAAGAGAGTAGATTGAAGTCCTCCAAGTAGCATCTCCAAGTAGCATCTCCAAGTAGCATCTCCAGTAGCATCACATAGCATAATCCTACCCGGCGATCCCCTCCTCGTCGCCCTGTGGAAAAGCGATCACCGGGTTGTCTGTGGAACTTGGAAGGGTGTGTTTTATTAAGTATCCGGTTCTAGTTGTCATAAGGTCAAGGTACAACTCCAAGTCGTCCTGTTACCGAAGATCACGGCTATTCGAATAGATTAACTTCCCTGCAGGGGTGCACCAACTTACCCAACACGCTTGATCCCATTTGGCCGGACACACTTTCCTGGGTCATGCCCGGCCTCGGAAGATCAACACGTCGCAGCCCCACCTAGGCTCAACAGAGAGGCCAGCACGCCGGTCTAAACCTAAGCGCACAGGGATCTGGGCCCATCGCCCTGAGCACACCTACACGTTGCGTACGCGGCCGGAAGCAGACCTAGCCTAGTGGCGTTCCAGTCCAATCCGGCGCGCGCCGCTCAGTCGCTGGCGTCACGAAGTGCTTCGGCTGATACCACGACACCGGGATACCCATAACTACTCCCACGTAGATGGTTAGTGCGTATAGGCTCGTAGCCAACTCAGATCAAATACCAAGATCTCGTTAAGCGTGTTAAGTATCCGTGAACGCCGAACAGGGCCAGGCCCACCTCTCTACTAGGCGGTCTCAACCTGCCCTGTCGCTCCGCCACAAAGATCCACTCGCGGGTGCTCCACCAGCCGACCCGACTTTAGTCTCCACATGTATCATGTATAAAGTATATAGTATATACCCATGATCACCTCCCGAGTGATCACGGCCCGATAGTATAGCACGACTGACGGACAAGAATGTAGGGCCACAGATGAATATACTAGCCTCCTATACTAAGCATATAGGATTGTAGGTAAAGGTAACAACAGTAGTATCAAGGACAGGCTATGCATCAGGATAGGTATAACAGAAAGCAGTAACATGCTACACTACTCTAATGCAAGCAGTATAGAGTAG
>NC_057803.1:202192717-202193752 GCF_018294505.1 Triticum aestivum | reverse complement strand
CAGCAGTGTCGGTCTCGTAGTCTACCGGAGAGAAGAGGGGGAAGAAACAATGAATACCATGTAAACAGATGCATATCGATGCATGACATGACAAGTAACGATGCTAGGCGTGACCTGACGTGGTATGAGGTGATGCCGGTGAAGGGGGGAAACATCCGGGAAAGTATCCCCGGTGTTCCGTGTTTCCGGACAGATGAACCAAAGGTGAAATGTTGCAAGTTCACTATGCTAGGGACGCGTGGCGGACGAACAGGCTGCGTATCCGGATTCGTCTCGTCGTTCTAAGCAACTTTCATGTTGAAAATATTTTAATCCGAGTTACGGATTAAAAGATATGATTTTCTAAAGATTTTATTAATTTCTGAAATTTAATTAATTATTTAATTAATTCGAAAATGATTTAATGACATCAGCATGATGTCATGTTGACATCAGCAGTCAACAGAGTTGACTGGTCAACCTGACCAGTGGGTCCCACTGGTCAGTGACACATTTTAATTAAACATTTTAATTAACCTAATTAGTATCAATTAGGGGTGGGCCCCACTGTCATTGACTACTTAATTAACTAATTAACAGATTAGGTTAATTAGGTAACTAATGTGTAATTAGTTTAATTAGTTGTTTAATTTAATTAATCAAAATTAATTAAGTTAATTAATTAATTTTATTTTTATTCTTAATTACGTTCTGGGGCGGGCCCCACATGTCATAGGGCCATAGGGGCCTTAACGGGCACAGGCACACGTTAACGGGCGGTGGTGCGGGCGCCCAAACGGACGGGTGCCCGAGGGGGCACCGAGCAGGCCCGACGCACGCTGGCGCTGGCGGCGGAGGTGGCTGCGGCAGGGAGCCGCAGGGCGGTGGCGGGGCAACGCCGGGTCCACGGTGACCAACAGGGGCGCGGCCACGGCGAACAGGGGAAGGCCTGTGGCACGAGCCTTCGCGACGAGCAAAGGGGAAGGGGCGGTGACCAGCGGGCGGGGGGACGACGGGCACGGCCCGGTCGGTGTAGCGCGTGGCCAGGGCGCGGCC
>NC_057803.1:202177949-202191840 GCF_018294505.1 Triticum aestivum | reverse complement strand
CCCAGTGGGGGGGGGGGTTGCTTTCTCTTTTTTTTGGTTAGTTTGTTTTCTGTTTTTGTATTTTCTTTCTTTTATTTTTTTACTCTTTATTTATTTTTCCTTTCTGTTTTATCTCTAGTTTCTCTTTCATTTAGTTTTTATCTAATATTAAAATGATCCCGAATTTAGTAATACATTAAAACCCACTATAACAATAGGTCTTACCCCAAAACAAATTAGTTTAGTATTTTGTTAATTATAAAAGCATTTAAATATTGGTTTTTGCTACTGTTTTATTCACCTAAGGGCATTTAAACATCTTATAAAAATGTGGTTTCTCCACCATAATTACCTATGCATTAGTTGGATCACTCCAAACATTTTAGTGTTAATATTTGAAAACTTTTATTGTTTCATTGATTTTTTTGAATTTGAATTCGAATCGGTTCCGAACTAGCGCGAGATTAGCAACAGCAACCGTGGTGACGTGGCATCATTAACGGAGGTTTACTGTAGCTTAATTACCCGGGCGTCACAGCACAGGAGGCATCATAGTACTTTCGGCCAAAAGTATAAATGCAGCCTTGATAATTCAGTAAAACATTGTATGTACAATGGGAATACATGTCACTAGAACATAATATTCTTCGAGCACTGAGCCTCTATCGAACAAGCACCTTCCAGAACTTCTTCGAAGTAGTTCTCAGCAGCCACTCTCCCTACGGTCGAACCCTGTGTCGCAAAAGTGGTGGCCTCCATCTCTGCACAGTATGTCTTGACACGGGCAAGGGCCATCCGCGCACCCTCTATGCACGCCGATCTCTTTACAGCATCGATGCGTGCCACAGCACCAAATAATTGTTGCATAAAGCTAAATTAGCTATTTGGCCTTGGCCCTCCCGGCCACAAGTGATCCACAACAGACCTCATGGCAAGTCCGGACAACCTATGGAGCTTGGCCCACTCGGCAATCGCTCATTCAACAACAGCGGATGGACTGGAGCGTGAAACTGTGACCAGAATAGCTTTTGCACTTTGGGACCTTCCTTATCCTTGAAGTACTCGGCCGCATCAGCAGCACTTGCAGCCAAATCCATGTACGCGTCCGCAGAACTCCATAGCCGGTCCAGAGGAGCATACTTCGGATCTCCGAACTTAGTCCACAACAAGAAGGGCTTCCCAGACACGATATCTGCAGCTTGATTCAGCTCCTCCTTCGTTGCTCTAATTTTGGAGCGGGCTTCCTTGGCAGCCACCAGGGCCTTCTCTAGGTCCGTTGCCTTCGCCCGGTTTTCTTCTTCAAGAAGCTGGTAACGGTCAGCGGCATCTTTTAACTCTACAACCATCTTGGCTTATTTTTCCTTGCTCTCGCAATGCGCGACCTGTTCGGCCCTTAACTCTTCGGCCGCCTTTAGAGCGGCCGCATTGCTACTCCTTGCTTGCTCCTTAACTCGGGAAAGCTCCACCCGAAGGGTCTCCACGGTGGAAGATCCATCTGCAGTCACAACATATTAAAGATACTGGCATCATGCTACTCTTATTATGTGACGATCACCAGAAAAATCACTCACCCTGTGCCTCATCAAGCCGCTTGTTGACAAGCACGATGTTGGCATCTGCCGCATCAAGTTGCCGCTTTACCTCGGCAAACCCATCAGTCCGGCTAGACACCGGAGCTTCAGCCACCTGCACATAAAGGTGGTTTGGTTAATACCTGGGACTATGATCCTCTGTTTGCTGCCGTTTTCGACGACAACCAGAGTCTCAGGGGCTACTATCTGCATAGGGCATACCTAACATATGCGGTACTGTTGAAAACATACATTATTTCACGTCCCTCAAAGCCTTTCAGCAGACTCATAAAAGGCTTCATGCAAACCTCTTTCAGCGATGAAATCCTTTCAATTACCGTACCCATTAGCGTATGATGCACTTCCGAGACGGCTGCTTGTCCCAAAAGATCCTTCAGTGCATCCGACCGCACACTGTACGGACCCTTGCTGTCGCTCTCCTTAGGAGCTGGATACTGGGGATTCCGGGTAGCCAAAGGGTTATCCTCTGGCCCTAGTGGATCCGGAGATACCCTTTGCGACGACACTTCAAGGACGCCCGCTTCTTGAGGCTGGGTGTCTAGGGGAGGCATTTCGCTCTCCATCATCTCCGGAAGATGATCCCCCGAAGATGAACTCTGTCGAGAAGGGCTACGATCCAGACTACAATTTATAAGCATCGGTTATTGTCTTCGGAAGTAAGGTAGGATGTTTTCACTATTAAGTACTTTTCGATTGCTTACAACTCGGTAGAGGGATGATCCCCGCGCGGACATTGTGCGGCAAGAATACCCTCCGAGGCAGGACCCTCTGATGAAGATTTCTTCTCCCGTTTGGAAACCTTAGTTTCCGGATCTTCAGAGGTAGTCCTCTTCCTTCCCCGTGGAGAGAGAATGTCAGATTCTTCCCTTTGATTGTCCTCCCTCACGGAGGTGCTCATTCCCCCGGCTGGAATAAGTAGCGAGTGAGGCCCGCTTTTACCCTCTTTATTCCCCCCCCCCCATCATCTTCCTTTGAGGACACTAGATAAGGCGCCGGCTCGAGCATCTTGTCCAGTACCGGATTGTCCAAGCCCTCGGGAAGGGGGGGGGGGCGAACACCTGATCATCATCGCCTTTGTTATCCAGTCCTGGTCAAAAGGCGGTTCTTTAGAATGATGCCATGATAAATAAAAGGACAGCATGTTCGGCATGGGATTACTTACTTGGGTAGCGGGGCGGTTGCAGCTCAGGCCCACGTCCTCGGTGGTGTCCGAACACTCTATTTGGGGTCCGAAGAACGATTTATACATCTCTTTGTGCGTCATGCCGAGGAAATGCTGAATAGCACGCGGTCCTTCCGGGTTGAATTCCCACATGCAGAGGGGCCGACATTTGCAAGGCTGGACTCGACGAACTAGCATAACTTGCATTACCATAACAGACTAAAATCTCTCTCAAAGAGATCTCGGATACGTCTTTGCAGTATTGGCACATCCTTGGCTGGACCCCAGCTCAGCCCCCTGCTGATCCATGACATTAGTTGCGGTGGGGGGCCTGAGCGAAAGGTGGGGGCAGCTACCCACTTGGCACTTCGGGGAGCTGTGACGTAAAACCACTCCCGGTGCCACAATCCGGACACCTCTGGGAAGGAACCCTCTGGCCATGGAGTGTTAGTGATTTTGCTTATTAAAGCACCTCCACATGCTGCGTGCTGCCCCTCGATCATCTTTGGCTTCACATCGAAGTGAGGGGTAATGCGGAGGAAGGCCTCACATACGACAATAAATGACGAGATGTGAAGAAGGGAATCCGGGGCTAGATTGTGAAAATCCATCCCGTAATAGAACATAAGTCCTCGGAGGAAGTGGGAGATGAACACAACGCTCTCGTTGGGTTCGGGAGTAGGAACGACTTGCCCTCGGGCGGGCAACCTATGCGAAATTTCGGCGGTCAGATATCTGGCCTCTCTCAACTTCTTGATGTCCTCCTCTGTGACGGAGGAAGGCATCCACCGACCTTGAAGGTTGGATCCGGACATAGTTGAAGGTCCGGAGCACCTGACCTGAGCTTTGGGTGTTAGAACTCGAGGCGGGGGAAGGATTTGATTGAGCGCGGGAGGGAAAAAAGAAAAAGCCTTGCCCCCCTTTATAAAGAGGGTGAATATCAGGCGTCCTCCTCGTGGACGTTTGGGACTTACCTAAGATCTAGGAGTCATACCAACAGGCACGGTTGGGTTACCCACGTTTGTATTGATGAGAATCCCGTGATAAGGGGGACACGATCTCTGCTTTGACAAGACGTGTCAAGGAAACCGCCTCGCGTTATGTGCGGAGCTGGTTAAGAAAAACGGTTCGAATAATGATCGGGCTGTGGCATGATGTCATGCTGTCAAAACGAGTCAGCAGATTAGATTTGTGGAAATATTATTCTCTCTACGGTGGTATGTGGAACTTATTTCGCAGGGTCGGACACTGTCCTTGTATTTCAAACTCTTCCATGGTGTATTCGGAGGAGGAACCCGCCTGGCAATGCCAAACACAATACTGCGCCCCGGACTCATCGTCATTGAAGCCTAGTTCAGGGGCTACTAAGGGAGTCCTGGATTAGGGGGTCTCCGGACAGCCGGACTATATCCTTTGGCCGGACTGTTGGACTATGAAGATACGAGATTGAAGACTTTGTCCCGTGTCCGGATGGGACTCTACTTGGCGTGGAAGGCAAGCTAGGCAATACGGATATGTATATCTCCTCCTTTGTAACCGACCTTGTGTCTATATAAACCGGAGGGTTTTAGTCCATAGGACAACTGACAATCATACCATAAGCTAGCTTCTAGGGTTTAGCCTCTTCGATCTCGTGGTAGATCAACTCTTGTAATACTCATATCACAAGAACAATCAAGCAGGACATAGGGTATTACCTCCATCAAGAGGGCCCAAACCTGGGTAAACATTGTGTCCCCTGCCTCCTGTTACCATCCGCCTTAGACGCACAGTTTGGGACCCCCTACCCGAGATCCACCGGTTTTGACACCGACACCCGATAATGAAGATCTTTCTGCATGCAGCAGGCTCTTGTCAAGTCAAATGGTTGCCGCGGCAGCATAGGGAAGCGGAGACACCCACGTTCCATCAAGCGCAACGCGTCGACCGGGTCCGCAGGAGGTTGGGGCCTGCAGCGCTTTGCCCTTGCCCTTTGGCTTTGCTTTGAAGCCAAGTCCGAGCGTGATACGTCTCCAACGTATCTATAATTTTTGATTGCTCCATGCTATAATCTATTGTTTTGGACATTATTGGGTTTTCTTATCCACTTTTATATTATTTTTGGGACTAACCTATTAACCAGAGGCCCAGCCCAGAATTGCTGTTTTTTTGCCTGTTTCAGGGTTTCGAAGAAAAGGAATATCAAACGGAGTCCAAACGGAATGAAACCTTCGGGAATGTGATTTTCTCAATGAACAAGACCAGGGAGACTTGGACCCTCCGTCAAGAAAGGAAACAAGAGGCCACGAGGTAGGGGCCGCGCCCACCCCCACCAGGAGTGCCCTCCACCCTCATGGGCCCCCTGTTGCTCCACCAATGTACTCCTTCCTCCTATATATACCTACGTACCCCAAACGATCAGATACGGAGCCAACAACCGAATTCCACAGCCGCAACTTTCTGTATCCACGAGATCCCATCTTGGGGCCTATTTCGGAGCTCCGCCGGAGGGGGCATCGATCACGGAGGGCTTCTACATCAACACCATAGCCCCTCCGATGAAGTGTGAGTAGTTTACCTCAAACCTACGGGTCCATAGTTAGTAGCTAGATGGTTTCTTCTCTCTTTTTGGATCTCAATACAATGTTCTCCCCCTCTCTTGTGGAGATCTATTCGATGTAAACTTCTTTTTGCGGTGTGTTTGTTGAGACCGATGAATTGTGGGTTTATGATCAAGTCTATCTATGAATAATATTTGAATCTTCTCTGAATTCTTTTATGTATGATTGGTTATCTTTGCAAGTCTCTTCGAATTATCAGTTTGGTCTGGCCTACTAGATTGATCTTTTTTGCAATGGGAGAAGTGCTTAGCTTTGGGTTCAATCTTGCGGCGTCCTTTCCCGGTGACAGTAAGGGCAGCAAGGCACGTATTGTATTGTTGCCATCGAGGATAACAAGATGGGGTTTTCTTCATATTGCATGAATCTATTCCTCTACATCATGTCATCTTGCTTAAGGCGTTACTCTGTTTTTAACTTAATACTCTAGATGCATGCTGGATAGCGGTCGATGAGTGGAGTAATAGTAGTAGATGCAGGCAGGAGTCGGTCTACTTGTCTCGGACGTGATGCCTATATACATGATCATACCTAGATATTCTCATAACTATGCTCAATTCTGTCAATTGCTCAATAGTAATTTGTCCACCCACCGTAGAATACTTATGCTCTCGAGAGAAGCCACTAGTGAAACCTATGGCTCCCGGGTCTATCTTAATCATATTAATCTCCTACTACTTAGTTATTTCCTTTACTATTTACTTTGCCTTTATTTTACTTTGCATCTTTATCATAAAAATACCAAAAATATTATCTTATCATATCTATCAGATCTCACTCTCGTAAGTGGCCTTATAGGGACTAACAACCCCTATTTGCATTGGTTGCGAGGATTTATTTGTTTTGTGCAGGTGCGAGGGACTCGCGCGTAGCCTCCTACTGGATTGATACCTTGGTTCTCAAAATCTGAGGGAAATACTTATGCTACTTTGCTGCATCATCCCTTCCTCTTCGGGGAAAACCAACGCAGTGCTCAAGAGGTAGCAAGAAGGATTTTTGGCGCCGTTGCCGAGGAGGTCTATGCAAAAGTCAACATACCAAGTACCCATCACATACCCTTATCTCCCGCTTTACTTTATTTGCCATTTTCCTCTCGTTTTCCTCTCCCCCCACTTCACCCTTACTCGCCCTCTCTCTCTCTATCCTCCCTCTCCCTCTCTATTTGCCTCTTTTTGTCCGCTTGCTTTTTGTTTGCTTGCTTGTCACGATGGCTCAAGATAATACTAAATTGTGTGACTTCACCAATAGCAACAATAATTATTTTATTAGCACTCCGATTGCTCCTCTTACCGATGCTGAATCTTGTGAAATTAATACTGCTTTGCTGAATCTTGTCATGAAAGATCCATTTTCCGGCCTTCCTAGTGAAGATGCCGCTACCCATCTAAATAGCTTCGTTGATTTGTGTGACATGCAAAAGAACAAAGATGTGGATAATGATATTGTTAAATTGAAGCTCTTTCCTTTTTCGCTTAGAGATCGTGCTAAAGCTTGGTTTTCGTCTTTGCCTAAAAATAGTATTGATTCATGGAACAAGTGCAAAGATGCTTTTATCTCTAAGTATTTTCCTCCCACTAAGATCATCTCTCTTAGAAACGATATTATGAATTTTAAGCAACTTGATCATGAACATGTTGCACAAGCTTGGGAGAGAATGAAACTAATGATATGTAATTGTCCTACTCATGGTTTAAATTTGTGGATGATTATACAAAAAATTTATGCCAGATTGAATTTTGCTTCTAGAAATCTTTTAGATTCGGCCGCGGGAGGCACTTTTATGGAAATCACTTTAGGAGAAGCTACTAAACTCCTAGATAATATTATGGTTAATTATTCTTAATGGCATACTGAAAGATCTACTAATAAAAAGGTGCATGCGATAGAAGAAATTAATGTTTTGAGTGGAAAGATGGATGAACTTATGAAATTATTTGCTAATAAGAGTGTTTCTTCTGATCCTAATGATATGCCCTTGTCTACTTTGATTGAGAATAATAATGAATCTATGTATGTGAATTTTGTTGGTAGGAACAATTTTGGTAACAACGCGTATAGAGGAAATTTCAATCCTAGGCCTTATCCTAGTAATCCCTCTAATAATTATGGTAATTCCTACAACAATTCTTATGGAAATTATAATAAGATGCCCTCTGATTTTGAATCTAATATTAAAGAATTTATTACTTCGCAAAAGAATTTTAATGCTATGATTTAAGAAAAATTGCTTAAGATTGATGATTTGGCTAGGAACGTTGATAGAATTGCTCTTGATGTTGATTCTTTGAAACTTAGATATATTCCACCTAAGCATGATATCAATGAGTCTCTCAAAGCCATGATAATTTCCATTGATGAGTGCAAAGAAAGAACCGCTAGGATGCATGCTAAGAAAGATGCCTTTATAAGAGCGTGTTCTTCTAGTTCCTATGAAAATAAAGATGAAGATCTAAAAGTTATTGGTGTGTCCCCTATTAAATCTTTGTTTTGCAATATGAATCTTGATAATGATGGGACTAAATATGATCCACCTTTACCTAGAAGGCGTTCCAAGAATTCGGAATTTGTTGATCTTGATGCTAAATTTGATAAAAGTGGGATTGAATAAATTAAAACCCTAGATGTTGCTAAACCCACCATTATGGATTTCAAGGAATTTAACTATGAAAATTGCTCTTTGATTGATTGTATTTCCTTGTTGCAATCCATGCTAAATTCTCCTCATGCTTATAGTCAAAATAAAGCATTTACTAAACATATTGTTGATGCCCTAATGCAATCTTATGAAGAAAAACTTGAATTGGAAGTTTCTATCCCTAGAAAACTTTATGATGAGTGGGACCAACTATTAAAATTAAAATTAAATATCATGAATGATATGCTTTGTGTGATTTGGGTGCTAGTGTTTCCACGATTCCAAAGACTTTGTGTGATTTGTTAGGTTTCCATGAGTTTGATGATTGCTCTTTAAACTTGCACCTTGCAGATTCCACTATTAAGAAACATATGGGAAGAATTAATGATGTTCTTATAGTTGAAAATAGGAACTATGTTCCCATAGATTTTATTGTTCTTCACATGGATTGCAATCCTTCATGTCCTATTATTCTTGGTAGACCTTTCCTTAGAACGATTGGTGCAATTATTGATATGAAGGAAGGAATACTAGATTCCAATTTCCGTTAAGGAAAGGCATGGAACACTTCCCTAGAAACAAAATTAAATTACCTTATGAATCTATTATGAGAGCCACTTATGGATGCCTACCAAAGATGGCAATACCTAGATCTATTCTTGCTTGTTATGCCTAGCTAGGGGCGTTAAACGATAGCGGTTGTTGGGAGGCAACCCAATTTTATTTTTATTCCTTGATTTTTTATCCTGTTTAGTAATAAATAATTTATCTAGCCTCTGTTTTGGTTGTGTTTTTGTGTTTAATTAGTGTTTGTACCAAGTAGAACCACTGGGAAGACTTGGGGAAAGTCTTGTTGAACTTGCTGTAAAAAACAGAAACTTTAGCGCTCACAAGAACTGCTGTCATTATTATTTGGAAAGTTCTATTTAGTTAATTATTTTTGAATATGATTAATAGATAAATTCCTCACGTCCAGCAATTTGTTTTAGAATTTTTGGGGTTCCATATCTTGCGCTAGCTACAGATTACTACAGACTGTTCTGTTTTTGACAGATTCTGTTTTTCTTGTGTTGATTGCTTATTTTGATGAATCTATGGCTAGTAAAGTAGTTTATAAACCATAGAGAAGTTGGAATACAGTAGGTATTACATCAATATAAATAAAGAATGAGTTCATTACAGTACCTTGAAGTGGTCTTTTATTTTCTTTCGCTAACGGAGCTCATGAGATTTTCTACTTTAAGTTTTGTGTTGTGAAGTTTTCAAGTTTTGGGTAAAGATTTGATGGATTATGGAACAAGGAGTGTCTAGAGCCTAAGCTTGGGGATGCCCATGGCACCCCCAAGATAATCTAAGGACACCTAAAAGCCAAAGCTTGGGGATTCCCCGGAAGGCATCCCCTCTTTCATCTACTTCTATCGGTAACTTTACTTGGAGCTATATTTTTATTCGCCACATGATATGTGTTTTGCTTGAAGCGTCTTGTATGATTTGAGTCTTTGCTTGTTAGTTTACCACAATCATCCTTGCTGTACACACATTTTGGGAGAGCCATACATGATTTGGAATTTGTTAGAATACTCTATGTGCTTCACTTATATCTTTTGAGTTATATAATTTTGCTCTAGTACTTCACTTATATCTTTTAGAGCACGGTGGTGGATTTGTTTTATAGAAACTATTGATCTGTCATGCTTCACTTAGATTATTTTGAGAATCTTAATATCATGGTAATTTGCTTAAAATCCTAATATGCTTGGTATACAAGATTAATAATAAAACTTTCTTATGAGTGTGTTGAATACTACGACAAGTTTGATATTTGATAATTGTTTTGAGATATATAGATGGTGATATTAAAGTCATGCTAGTTGAGAAGTTGTGAATTTGAGAAATACTTGCGTTGAAGCTTGTGATTCCCGTAGCATGCACGTATGGTGAACTGTTATGTGATGAAGTCGGAGCATGATTTATTTTTTGATTGTCTTCCTTATGAGTGGCGGTCAGGGACGAGCGATGGTCTTTTCCTACCAATCTATCCCCCTAGGAGCATGCACATAGTACTTTGTTTCGATAGCTAATAGACTTTTGCAATAAGTATATGAGTTCTTTATGACTAATGTTGAGTCCATGGATTATACACACTCTCACCATTCCACCTTTGCTAGCCTCTCTAATACCGCACACCTTTCGCCGATATCATACACCCACCTTATACCTTCCTCAAAACAGCCACCATACCTACCTATTATGGCATTTCCATAGCCATTCCCAGATATATTGCCATGCAACTTTCCACCGTTCTGTTTATTATGACACACTCCATCATTGTCATATTGCTTAGCATGATCATGTAGTTGACATCGTATTTGTGGCAAAGCCACCATTCATAATTCTTTCATACATGTCACTCATGCATCATTGCATATCCCGGTACACTGTCCGAGGCATTCACATAGAGTCATATTTTGTTCTAAGTATCGAGTTGTAATTGTTGAGTTGTAAGAAAAATAAAAGTGTGATGATCATCATTATTAGAGCATTGTCCCAGTGAGGAAAGGATGATGGAGACTATGATTCCCCCACAAGTCGGGATGAGACTCTGGACGAAAAATAAATAAAAGAGGCCAAAGAAGCCCAAAAAATGAGAAAGAAAAGAGGCCATAAAAAGGAGAAAAGGCCCAGATAAAAAAATATGAGAGAAAAAGAGAGAAGGCACAATGTTACTATCCTTTTACCACACTTGTGCTTCAAAGTGGCACCATGATCTTCATAGTAGAGAGTCTCTCATGTTATCACTTTCATATACTAGTGGGAATCTTTCATTATAGAACTTGGCTTGTATATTCCAATGATGGGCTTCCTCAAATTGCCCTAGGTCTTCATGAGCAAGAAAGTTGGATGCACACCCACTTAGTTTCTTTTTGAGCTTTCATATACTTATAGCTCTAGTGCATCCGTTGTATGGCAATCCCTACCCACTCACATTGATATCTATTGATGGGAATCCCCATAGCCCGTTGATACGCCTAGTTGATGTGAGACTATCTTCTCCCTTTTTGTCTTCGCCACAACCACCACTCTATTCCACCTATAGTGCTATATCCATGGCTCACGCTCATGTATTGCGTGAAGATTGAAAAAGTTATGAGAATGTCAAAAGTACGAAACAATTACTTGGCTTGTCATCAGGGTTGTGCATGATTTAAATATTTTGTGTGGTGAAGATAGAGCATAGCCAGACTACATGATTTTGTAGGGATAACTTTCTTTAGCCATGTTATTTTGAGAAGACATAATTGCTTTGTTAGTATGCTTGAAGTATTTTTTTATGTCAATATGAACTTTTGTCTTGAATCTTTCGGATCTGAATATTCATACCACAATTAAGAAGAATTACATTAAAATTATGCCAAGTAGCACTCCGCATCAAAAATTCTGTTTTTATCATTTACCTACTCGAGGACGAGCAGGAATTAAGCTTGGGGATACTTGATACGTCTCCAGCGTATCTATAATTTTTAATTGCTCCATGCTATATTATCTACTATTTTGGACATTATTGGGCTTTATTATCCACTTTTATATTATTTTTGGGACTAACCTATTAACCGGAGGCCCAGCCCAGAATTGCTGTTTTTTGCCTGTTTTAGGGTTTCAAAGAAAAGGAATATCAAACGGAGTCCAAAAGCAATGAAACCTTCGGGAACGTGATTTTCTCAACGAACAAGACCAGGGAGACTTGGACCCTACGTCAAGAAAGGAAACAGGAGGCCAAGAGGTAGGGGGCGCGCCCACCCCCACCAGGTGCGCCCTCCACCCTCGTGGGCCCCCTATTGCTCCACCGACGTACTCCTTCCTCCTATATATACCTACGTACCCCCAAACGATCAGATATGGAGCCAAAAAGCTAATTCCACCGCCGCAACTTTCTATATCCACGAGATCCCATCTTCGGGCCTGTTCCGGAGGTCCGCCAGAGGGGCCATCGATCACAGAGGGCTTCTACATGAACAACATACCCCCTCCGATGAAGTGTGAGTAGTTTACCTCAGACCTACGGGTCCATAGTTAGTAGCTAGATGGCTTATTCTCTCTTTCTGGATCTCAATACAATGTTCTCCCCCTCTCTTGTGGAGATCTATTCGATGTAATCTTCTTTTCGCGGTGTGTTTGTTGAGACCGATGAATTGTGGGTTTATGATCAAGTCTATCTATGAATAATATTTGAATGTTCTCTGAATTCTTTTATGTATGATTGGTTATCTTTGCGAGTCTCTTCGAATTATCAGTTTGGTTTGGCCTACTAGATTGATCTTTCTTGCAATGGGAGAAGTGCTTAGCTTTGGGTTCAATCTTGTGGTGTCCTTTCCCGGTGACAGCAAGGGAAGCAAGGCACGTATTGTATTGTTTCCATCGAGGATAACAAGATGGGGTTTTCTTCATATTGCATGACTCTATCCCTCTACATCATGTCATCTTGCTTAAGGAGTTACTCTATTATTAACTTAATACTCTAGATGCATGCTGGATAGCGGTCGATGAGTGGAGTAATAGTAGTAGATGCAGGCAGGAGTAGGTCTACTTGTCTCGGACGTGATGCCTATATACATGATCATACCTAGATATTCTCATAACTATGCTCAATTCTGTCAATTGCTCAACAGTAATTTGTTCACCCACCATGGAATACTTATGCTCTCGAGAAAAGCCACTAGTGAAACCTATGGCCCCTGGGTCTATCTTCATCATATTAATCTCCTACTACTTAGTTATTTCCTTTGCTATTTACTTTGCCTTTATTTTACTTTGCATCTTTATCATAAAAATACCAAAAATATTATCTTATCATATCTATCAGATCTCACTCTCGTAAGTTGCCTTATGGGGACTGACAACCCCTATTTGCGTTGGTTGCGAGGATTTATTTGTTTTGTGCAGGTGCGAGGGACTCACGTGTAGCCTCCTACTGGATTGATACCTTGGTTCTCAAAAACTAAGGGAAATACTTACGCTACTTTGCTGCATCATCCCTTCCTCTTCGGGGAAAACCAACGCAGTGCTCAAGAGGTAGCAGAGTGTACATTGGGCCCAGGGCCTACTGTCGGAGTTCTATGAACCGGGGTACCCAAACTTGCCTACCTGCGACCCACGTCGTGTGTAACGCCCCGAGACCGATGTGCCAGGTATTCTTTAGTTATTCGTTGTTGTTTCCTTGTGAATGCTTGTGTGTCATGCATGTCATATCATGTCATCATGTGCATTTCATTTGCATACATGTTCGTCTCATGCATCCGAGCATTTTCCCCGTTGTCCGTTTTGCAATCCAGCGCTCCTATGTCATCCGGTGTCCCTTTCTACCTCTTTTCGTGTGCGGGTGTTAAACATTCTCGGATTGGACTGAGACTTGTCATGCGGCCTTGGTTTACTACCGGTAGACCGCCTGTCAAGTTTCGTGCCATTTGGACTTCGTTTGATACTCCAACGGTTAACCGAGGGACCGAAAAGGCCTCATGTGTGTTGCAGCCCAACACTCCTCCAAAGTGGCCCAAAACCCATCTAAACCCCCTCCAGCATCTCGGTCGTTCGATCACGATCGCGTAGCCGAAAACCGCACCTCATTTGGAGTCTCCTAGCTCCCTCTACCTATAAATAGTTGTGCCTCCCGGATTTTTCGCGTAGATGAAACCCTAGAAATCTCCTCGTGCCGCTCCAGACGTGTTTGTTCCGGCCGGACAACGTCCGCCGCCGCCCTGCGCCCAACCACACGGTGACACGTGTCCCGTCGGACCTCTCTCCGCCGCCGGCCCGGGAGGCCCAAACCGGGCCCCCGAGGCCCGTTCGCCGCCGCGCACGCCTGGGATCCCCGCCGCCCGATCCCATGCGCCTGCGCCGCCCTTCACCGGAGTGCGCCGCCACCGGATCT
>NC_057803.1:202175186-202177544 GCF_018294505.1 Triticum aestivum | reverse complement strand
ATCCGGCGCCGCCTCCCTGCCGTGCCACTCCACCGCGCCAGCTCGCCGCGCCGGCTCGCCGCACCACCGCGTCGGCCGCCGTCCTCCACCATGGCTCCCTCGCCGCCCGACGCCGCCACCGGCTGGGCGAGCTCCTCCTCGACCTCCGAGCTCCGGTGACCTCTCCTCCCTCTTCCCCGAGCTCCGGCATCGTCTCCGGCGACGAACTCCGACGATCCTCAATCCGCGCACCGGCCAGATCCAGATCCAAATTTGGATCGGGTTGACTTTTTCGTCCCTAACCCTTTTTTTGCATACTTTCTCATGCCATAACTCTGCATCCGTAGCTCCGATTCGTGCGTGTAGCATATCAAAATGTTCGCCTCAACGAGTACATCATTTCATCTCATTGCATCATTTTCATTTGAGCTCATATTGATGCCCGAAATGCTGTTAGAAGAGGGCTATGTGAGGAATTTGTCCGATCTATTTCAGCAAATGGCATTTTGTCATTTTTGCCATGATTAATGTGTGCATGCTATGATCCTGAGCTCTACATGTGTTTTGTTATATGCCATGCCATCTTTACAGAGGTGCTTGCCATGTATTTTTGTGATGTTTCAGGTGACTAGCACAAGCATGCAAAGTAACGTAATCGTTGATGGTGATTTCAGGGACTTAGAATTTCACTAAGTCCTTGTCTTGATTTTGTTGTTATGACATATGTTCATGTTGTTTCCTAGTGATCCCTGCCTCTTTCGAGGATGATCAGTAAGGATGTTTTGTTTATATTGTGGCGCTCTATCCATCCATGTCTTTGTTTGCATTTATGGAGCAGCCTAGATTGAGTCAAGCGAGCTCTACTTTTCCTATAAAATAATCCTCGCAGATTGTTGACATGTTTAGTGATTTTGCCGAGGATGTTGCTATTGATCCGTGCATGCTATGTTGTTGTTCTTGCCATGTATAGCTCATATGCCATGTCTTCTTGATGGGTGTATGCTTAGTTTGTCATGCCATGCTCTATAGTGAGTGCATCGAGCTTGTAAACATGCCTACTTGTTAATCTGTTTTGCATGCTCCCATTTTTCACCAAGTATGAATCTGTTTATGTTTTTTCTATGTTCACATGCTTGCAATTGTATTTTCTGATCCCTTTTGGCTTATGGTCACTAAGGGAATTTTGTTATGTGCTTAGAGTAGCTTCATGCCATGCCTTTCTTTGCCATGTTATGTTCCTATAGCATGTAGTTTTCATGCTCTAAAGTTTGCTTCCTAATGTTAATTTCACCAAGTCTGAAACCTGTTATCATTTTCTCTTTTGCCATGCTTGTTTGAACCTGTTAATTGATGATTTAGCCGTAGCTCAGTGTTCATCTTTTTTCAAGCTTCATGAGTGGATCCTTGCCATGTATTTGGTTGCCATGTTTGAGTGCTATAGCATAATTATCTTGATGCATTTAGTTGGCTACTTGCTGTTTATCGCAGACCGGTGCCATATTTGTTTTGCTTGCCATTTCCAAACCGTGCATCCGATTCCAGTGATCTTTATATCGATTTCGACCGAAATCAACTCACCTTTCCAGTGGCACTCTTCGGTTTCCAAGTTGAAGCCAAGTTCAATCATTCCTTCCCAAATCATGCATATGCACCGCATACCGCATCCCGCATATCATACCATGTTCGTGTGTTGGTTGTTTACTACGTTGTGTGCTTCTTTCCAGTGTTGCTTCTTCGGGTTGGTTCCGATAACGTCGTGTTTGTGAGGACCCTTTCGACTACGTCCGTTTTTCTTCTTCATGGACTCGTTCTTCTTCCTTGCGGGATTTCAGGCAAGATGACCATACCCTCGAAATCACTTCTATCTTTGCTTGCTAGATGCTCGCTCTTTTGCTATGCCTATGCTGCGATACCTACCAATTGCTTACCATGCCTCCTTTATTGTTGAACCAAGCCTCTAACCCACCTTGTCCTAGCAAACCCTTTTTTGGCTATGTTACCGCTTTGCTCAGCCCCTCTTATAGCGTTGTTAGTTGCAGGTGAAGATTGGAGCTTGTTCCATGTTGGAACATGGATATTTTGTTGGGATATCATAATATCTCTTATTTAATTAATGCATCTATATACTTGGTAAAGGGTGGAAGGCTCGGCCTTATGCCTGGTGTTTTGTTCCACTCTTGGCGCCCTAGTTTCCGTCATATCGGTGTTATGTTCCTGGATTTTGCGTTCCTTACGCGGTTGGGTTATAGTGGGAACCCCTTGACAGTTCGCCTTGAATTAAACTCCTCCAGCAATGCCCAACCTTGGTTTTACCATTCGCCACCTAGCCTCTTTTCCCCTTGGGTTCTGCGGACTCAAGGGTCATCTTTATTTAACCCC
>NC_057803.1:202169449-202174908 GCF_018294505.1 Triticum aestivum | reverse complement strand
GGGCCAGTGCTCCTCTGAGTGTTGGTCCAAACTGAGCTGCCTGCGGGGCCACCTCAGGGAAACTTGAGGGTTGGCTTTACTCGTTGCTAGTCTCATCTGAGTGTGCCCTGAGAACGAGATATGTGCAGCTCCTATCGGGATTTGTCGGCACATTTGGGCGGTGTTGCTGGTCTTGTTTTACCATTATCGATATGTCTTGTAACCTAGATGCCGAGCCTGATCGGATTGTCTTGGGAGAAGGAATATCCTTCGTTGACCGTGAGAGCTTGTGGTGGGCTAAGTTGGGACACCCCTGCAGGGATTTGAACTTTCGAAAGCCGTGACCATAGTTATGGGCAGATGGGAATTTGTTAATGTCCGGTTGTAGAAAACCTGAAGTTGATATTAATTAAAATACATCAACCGCGTGTGTAACCGTGATGGTCTCTTCTCGGCGGAGTCCGGGAAGTGAACACGGGGTTGGAGTGATGCTTGACGTAGGTTGTTCTAGGATCACTTCTTGATCATAGTTTCTCGGCCGTGCTTTGCCTTCTCTTCTAGCTCTCATTTGCGTATGTAGCCACCATATATGCTAGTCGCTTGCTGCAGCTCCACATCATACCTTACCTTACCCATAAGCTTAAATAGTCTTGATCGTGAGGGTGTGAGATTGCTGAGTCCTCGTGACTCACGGATACTTCCAAAACAAGTTTGCAGGTGCCGATGATAGCTTGCAGGTGACGCAACCAAGCTCAAGGAGGAGTTCATTGAAGATCTTGTCCTTCTTGTTGTTCCGTTTCCAGTTGATCAGTAGTGGAGCCCAGTTGGGGTCGATCGGGGATCTGTGTAGCTTTTGGGGTAGTCTTCTTTTATTTTGGTTCCATAGTCGGACCTTGATTGTATCTGGTTGATGTAATGCTTTATTCATGTATTTGTGTGAAGTGGCGATTGTAAGCCAACTATGTATCTTTTCCCTTATTGTATTACATGGGTTGTGTGAAGATTACCTCACTTGCGACATTGCTTTCAATGCGGTTATGCCTCTAAGTCGTGCTTCGACACGTGGGAGATATAGCCGCATCGAGAGCGTTACAAGTTGGTATCAGAGCCTTCCCCGACTCAGGAGCCCCCTGATTGATCGAATCGTTGGCGTTGTTGAGTCTAGAAAAATGTTTTGACTCATTTAGGAATTATATATATCGAAGAGTTAGGAATTCTTTTTACTCCTCGGTCCCTCCGTCGCTCTGGTAAGGCATCCTGACGTAGAGATTGACTCTTCTCTTCTCAAATTTCACTAAAAAAATTTAGGATCACGCGGGTATCTTGGAATCGTTCTAATGGTTTTGTGACGAGAACTTCGTTCTTGGTGCCTCCTGACATTTAGGGGTTGTGGCAGTGTCCTGGGGAGTTGAGCTCCGAGGTGTTGTCATCACAATTTTATCGTTGCAGTTCTGGAATACCTGAGTTTAGTTTCGCCGACATCGAAAATCTCTTTTATGTAGTTGTTGGTGAGATAACCTCAACGTCACCCAGTACTGGGGCGGGAGTTTGGGAGTATCGCCATAACTCGTATAACGGATGCTTTTCGAAGGTTGAGGTAAACGATTTCTGAAGGTTTCTTGGTTATGTGTTGAAGGATGGATACAGTTGGATGTAGGATTTGCTAGTTTTGGGTGAGATATTATGCATCCCCTGTATCCCCAACACCTGATTGCATAACTGGAAAATCTCGGGAGTTTATAAGTGGGAATTCAAGTAGCTCTTAGGATATCTTTCGACAGATGTATGATATGAAATTGGGGTTTGACGTCTAGTGGTCCGCCTATCCACGGTTGGTTCTACAGTGGTCACGTTGTGTCTTAAAGAGTCCTTGGCTATGCCGACTCGGGAACGCTTCGTATGTCATGTGCACTGCCTTGTACATGATGGTGCTGTACGATCGAGCCCGTGTAGGCCCCACCACGAATACTTCAGACGAAATCTCTATCATATGTTTGTTCTGGCTCATTCTGCAAGCCAATTCTTGTTTTGTTTTTGAGTTGTGGTATTCGAGTTGCTTCGAAGTCAAATGTTGATTCCATGCCTTTTCCTAAGTGGTGTTCTCATATTCCTATGTGGATACTAATACTTCATGATAATCGAGAGTGTCATGTCAATCCTTTTCAACCGGTGTGTTTCTCTTCTAGTGGATCCGATCACTTCAACATTCGCAAGATCAATTATCAGTTCTTCTCAACGGTGTTTCCTTCATTCGTTCCAAGTTATCTTTGTTTTCCCACCCTCCCACCCTTGTTTCTTCAAGGACTCAGATTTCTTAATCAAGTATCCTTTGATTCATGTGAAGTCTCTCCATTCTTTTCCTTCATGTTCTTACCCGGTGATTCTCATGACGATTCTAACGGAGCTTCAAGTTCGTCACTCTTCACTCGTTTTCTTCTCGGGTGGATTCAAATCAAGCTTTGGTGTTGATCATATCCTTTTTCCTTGTTTCAAATACCTTCTCATGCCGGTGCACCTTATATTCATTCACTTTTCGCTATTTAATTGTTCCGGATTGCTCAAGATATCTCGAAGATTCGTGTTTTCCACTCTGCATTCATTCACGATCTTTCGAGGTTGTTATCTCATTCAAGCCATTTAATTCAACCGGTGCAATCTCTCTTTTTAATCATTCTAACGGTGTTTTCTCTTGAGTGGGCCCTAACCCACAGGTGTTTTCCCAGGATCTTACCTGACTCTTCTTATTTTTCCGGAGCTTCTCAAATTCTTTTCTAAAGTTTGATGTAAGAATGATTTATCATCAGTCAAATGTCTTTCTCCAAGATCTCTCAAATTCTTTTCACCATTGGCTCAACCTTTCCATTCTTCATTCTGGAGTGTCTCAACAATTCATGGTGGTGTTTCTCGTCGTAATTCTCAGATTTTGAAGACCGAAGAAGAATTTTCTCTCAATCTTGCTCCATTCTCTTCAAGATTCGTGGTTCTAGTTCAAGGCCATCCTCTCATAATTGTTTTGACTGTGAGAATTCCTCTCACCTATATGGAGTCCATCAATTCAGGTTTATTCATTCTGAGCTTTCAGTTATCATTCTCCAATCTTACCAGTGCTTTGTTCAAGTGATCTCTAATCGACTCGTGATCTCTTCGTTCTCATGTATCTAAATTTTCTCAAGCATCTTCGTTCATTTTATAATTCTTCCTGGTGTTTCTTTATCTTCTCTTCGTTCATTTTCAATTCGTACAGTGGTTCGTTCAAGAGTTCCTCTTCCTTCGTTTATCATATCAATTCATTCGTTGTTTCAATCCTACCGACGGTTCATTGAAGACCTTCCCAAGTTTATGCTATATCTCTCTTCAATCCTTTGCAACGGGAATAAGTAGTGTGCCAAATCCATTGTTTATCATCAATTTAATTGATGAAGGATACGCATAACGTAATTCTTATTTTGTTTCATCCAAGTGATTAATTTCCTATTTAGGAGGCTCATCAAATTCTTGAGTTCTTTTGTTCATCTTTCTTTTCCGGAGTTCCAAGCCTTTCGGCATTGTCTCGTCGTGAAGCTCCTTCTAAATCATCGCAAGACTTCACCTTGTGTTTTCAATTTCTCCTTCCTTTCGTTTGATCATCCTTTTGTTACCGGAATTCTTCATGGAGGCTCTACATGATGGTTCATCAAGGATTTAATTCCTTCTCGAAGTGTTCATCAAGTTTCTTTTCAGAGGAGTTCAAACATTCTTCATCTTGCTATTCGGAGTTCAAACATTCTTCACCAAAGTGGCTCACTTTCTGCCTATCAAAGAGTCGATCACTGCAGCTCAATTGGCGGAACTCTATACCTCTCGCATTGTCTCTCTGCACGGTATTCCTCAAGTGATCTCTTCAGACCATGGCAGCATCTTTACCTCGAAGTTTTGGGATTCTTTTCAGAAGGCCATGGGCACTAACATCCGCTTCAGCACTGCTTTCCATCCTCAAACAAGCGGTCAAGTCGAGCGTGTCAACCAGATTCTTGAAGATATGCTCAGGGCTTGTGTGATCTCCTTCGGCATGAAGTGGGAGGATTGTCTTCCTTATGCTGAATTCTCCTACAACAATAGTTTTCAAGCAAGTTCGGGCAAGGCCCCATTTGAAATTTTGGATGGCAGGAAGTGCCGTACCCCGCTCAACTGGTCTGAAACCGGTGAACGTCAGCTTTTGGGTAATGACTTAATCACAGAGGCAGAAGAAATGTGCAAAGTCATTCGTGATAACCTCAAAGCAGCCCAATCCCGCCAGAAGAGCTACTATGATAGTAAGCACCGTGATTTGGCTTTCGAGATCGGAGATCATGTCTACCTCCGTGTCTCTCCCATGAAAGGTACTCGTCGCTTCGGTATCAAAGGGAAGCTTGCCCCTAGATACGTGGGACCTTTCAGGATTGTCAGCAAGAGAGGCGACCTCGCCTATCAACTCGAGCTTCCTTCAAACTTTGCAAATGTTCATGACGTGTTCCATGTCTCTCAGCTTCGAAAGTGCTTCAAGACTCCTGACCGCACAGTCAACTTCGAGGACGTTGAGCTCCAAGAAGATCTCTCTTATCGTGAGCACCCAGTTGCTATTCTTGAAGAGACTGAACGCAAGACTCGCAACAAGTCAATCAAATTTCTCAAAGTCAAGGGGTCACACCATTCCGACCGTGAAGCTACCTGGGAACGCGAGGATCACCTCCGTTCTGAGTACCCGGAGTTCTTTCAGTCCTAGATCTCGGGACGAGATCTTTTCGTAGTGGTGGAGTGTTGTAACGCCCCGGATATAACTTTCCCAATTTGTACTCCAACTCTTGCCGTATCCAGCGTAAGTTATATTTATTTCTCGGGTTCGGGTCTTTGTCTCCGTGTGTTGTTTTCGTTTTCATGCACCTCATATCGTGTCATCATGTGCATTGCATTTGCATACGTGTTCGTCTCATGCACTCGAGCATTTTTCCCCGTTGTACATTTTGCATTCCGGCGCTTTGTTCTCCTCCGGTGGTCATTTCTAGCTTTCTTTCGTGTGTGGGGTTTAAACATTTCCGGATTGGACCGAGACTTGCCAAGCGGCCTTGGTTTACTACCGGTAGACCACCTGTCAAGTTTCATACCATTTGGACTTCGTTTGATACTCCAACGGTTAACCGAGGGACCGAAAAGGCCTCGTGTGTGTTGCAGCCCAACACCCCTCCATTTTGGCCCAAAACCCGCCAAACTCTGCTCCATGTCCTAGAGCGTTCGATCACGATCGCGTGGCCGAAAACCGCACCTCATTTGGACTCTCCTAGCTCCACTTATGCCTATAAATAGCCCCCCCGTTTTCGGATCTCGGATCTCTCCCCGTCCAACCCTAGCAAAAAAAAAAAACAGATCCCCGCACCGACGGACATGTCCGGAGCCTAGCCGGACACGTCCGCAGCGCCCCCTCAGCCTACCAGACGCTGCCACGTGGGCAGCGCCAACCACCGTTG
>NC_057803.1:202159984-202168743 GCF_018294505.1 Triticum aestivum | reverse complement strand
GAAGTCTCCATCACCGGTGAGCTTCAAGTTCATCTCCGGCGAGCCTGGGATTCCGTGCGTGAACATTGATTCCAGATCTAGATCCAAAAATATCTCCTCACGGTTGACTTTTCCCTCTCCCCCTTAATTTTTTGTGCATACTTTGACCGGCTGTATCTCCGCATCCGTAGCTCCGATTTGGGCATATAGCATATCAAAATGTTCGCCTCGACGAGTACATCATTTCATTCCATTGCATAATTTTCATTTGAGCTCATCTTGATGCCAAAATTGCTTTTAGAAGAGGCCTTCGTGAGTTAATTGTCAGATCTGCTAGTTTATCCTAGACTTTTGTCATTTTTGCCATGATTATTGTGTGCATGATATGCCTGTGAGTCCTTCATATGTTTTGTTAAGAATTTTGTCTTCTTTCCAGAGGTGCAACCCATGCATTTTTGTGATGTGTGTGGAGACTTGTGCAAGCTTGCAAAGTGAGGCACCTGGTAAATCTGTTTTCAGGGACTTAGTAGTTTTCACTAAGTCTGAGATTATTTAGTTCATGATGTCATATGTTCAGCTTGTTTCCTAGTGATCCGTGCCACTTTTGAGGATGATCAGTAAAGGAGTTTTGTTAATCTTGTTATGCTCTATCCATCCATGTCTTTGTTTGCAATTATGGAGCAACCTAGCTTTAGTTAATCGAGCTCTACTTTTGCTTCGTTGTGAATCTGGGCAGATTGTCAACTCGTTTGCGATTTTGCCGATGTTATTGTAGTTGATCCGTGCATGCTATGCCATTGTTCTTGCCATGTCTAGCTAGCATTTTGTGCCTTCTTAATGGATGTATGCTTGCCTTGCCATGACTTGCACCGTGGTGAGTGCATCGAGCTTGTTTACATGCCTTCGTGAGTTATATTTCAGCATGTCTCAGTTTTCACAAAGTCTGAAAACTCATTGTGCTTTAGCTATGTTCGTGTGCCCGTTAGTATATTTTGTGAACCCTTTTGGCCCCAGGTCACTTAGGGTCTTTTGTTAAGCTTGTTTAGTAGCTCCATGCCATGTTCTTATTTATCTTAATCAGGTCATGTATCATGTTGTTATGCTGCTCCGAAGAGGGCTTCGTGATCTGAAATTTCACACAAGTGTTAATTTCACTAAGTCTGAGATCTGTTTTGCATTTGCGTTTTTGCCATGCTTGTTTGAACCTCATAATGGATGAATTGGCCGTAGCTCAGTGCTAGTCTTTTGTTAAGAATCTTGTGTGAATCCCTGCCATGTATTCTGTTGTCATGTTTGGTGGCTGTAGCATGTTTATTTCATTGCATTTAGATGCCTACTTGCTGTAAATTGCAGACCGGTGTCATTCTTAAAACGCTTGCCATTTCCAAACCGTAACTCCGTTTCCAATGATCTTTATATCGTTTTCAAGCGATTTCATCTCATCTTTCCAGTGGAACCCTTGGAATTCCAAGTTGAGGCCAGCTTCATGCATTTCCTGTCATATCTTGCATTTTGCATCCCGCATCGCATCCCGCATAGCATATCGTCATTTCATCATATTGCTTGATCTTGCACGCGGTTGATTGTATCCTTGTTGCTTGTTTGTATTGTTGGGTAGAGTCGGGAGACGAATTCGCTACCGAGGAGCCCGTTGAGTTTGCTTTTGAGGATCCAGTCAACTCTGACAACTGTGCAGGCAAGATGATCTCATCTGAGTGTTCCCTGAGAAAGAGACATGTGCAGCTCCTATCGGGATTTGTTGGCACATTCGGGCGGTGTTGCTGGTCTTGTTTTAACCTGTCGAAGTGTCTTGAGTTACCGAGATACCGAGTCTGATTGGAACGTCTTGGGAGGAGGTCTATTCCTTCATTGACCGTGAGAGCTTGTCATGGGCTAAGTTGGGACTCCCCTGCAGGGATTGAACTTTCGAAAGCCGTGCCCGCGGTTATGGGCAGATGGGAATTTGTTAATGTCCGGTTGTAGATAACTTGAACCTTAATTAATTAAAATGAATCAACTGAGTGTGTTACCGTGATGGCCTCTTCTCCGCGGAGTCCGCGAAGTGGACACGGTGTTGGAGTAATGTTTGCGCAGGCTGTTCTCTAGCTTCTCGCTCGCGCTTGCCTCCTTTTCTCGCTCTCTTTTGCGAATAAGTTAGCCACCATATATGCTAGTCGCTTGCTGCAGCTCCACATATAATTGCCTTACCCTTCCTTTAAGCTTAAATAGTCTTGATCGCGAGGGTGCGAGATTGCTGAGTCCCTGTGGCTCACAGATACTATAATTCCAGATGCAGGTCCAGGTGATTCCGCTCCAGGTGACGAGTACGAGCTCAAGTGGGAGTTCGACGAAGACTCTCAGCGTTACTACGTGTCTTTTCCTGATGATCAGTAGTGGTGCCTAGTTGGGGTTTGATTCGGGGCCTTGTCGCATGTTGGGTTCTCTTCTATTTTGGCACCGTAGTCGGGCCATGAGTGTTTTGGATGATGTAATGTTATTTATGTTCTTGATTGACGTGGCGAGTGTAAGCCAACTATGTTCTCCCCTTTATTATTCATATTACATGGGATGTTGTGAAGATTGCCTAACTTGCGACATATGCCTTCAATGCGATTATGTCTCTAAGTCGTGCCTCGACACGTGGGAGCTATAGTCGCATCGAGGGTGTTACAAGATGGTAATCAGAGCCTTCCCCGACCTTAGGAGCCCCATTGCTTGATCGTTTTTAGCAGCCGAGTTGTGTCTAGAAAAATGTTTTGAGTCTTTAGGAATTATATATCGGAGAGTTTAGGAATTCTTTTTACTTCCCAGTCTCCTCATCGCTTTGGTAAGGCATCCTGACGTAGAGTTTTGACTCTTCTCTTCTCAAATTTCACTAAATTTTTTTTAGGATCACGCGAGTATCTTGGAATCGTTCCGATGGCTTATGATGAGAATACTGTCTTGGTGCCTCCTGTCAGGGGTTTAGTGGAAGTGTCCCGGGGAGTTGAGCTCTGAGGTGTTGTCATCATAATTTTATCATTGCAATTCTGGAATACTTGAGATATGTTCGCCGACATCGAAAATCCCTTTTATGCAGTTCGTTGGTGAGATAACCTCGACGCCACCCAGTACTGGGGCGGGAGTTCGGGAGTATCGCCATAACTTGTATAAACGATGCTTTTCGAAGGTTGAGGTAGATGGTTTCCGAAGTTTTCTTGGTTATGTGTTGAAGGATGGATACAGCTGGATGTAGGATTTGCTAGTTTGGGTGAGATATTATGCTTCCCCTGTATCCCCAACACCTGATTGCATAACCGGAAAGGTTCGGGAGTTTCATAGGTGGGAATTCTAGTAGCTCTAGTTCTTCTTCCACGAATATTGGTTTGAGATTGGGACTTCTTACCGATTATTCGTTCTTGATCCGTACCTTGTTGATTTATTTCTCTACCTTAATTCTACGTGGCTTCTCAATTTATGGATATGTGACCATTTGAAGAGGAATGCATTCGTTCATTTTGTTCGGATGTGAAGACTATATGTTGTAATTTTCATTCCGTTGGATTCAGCTTCAATATTTATCTGTCAATGTGCTAATGGTGGTCAACCTCTTCAGGATGGCTCCTCCAACGCGCACGACTTCGAATCCTGATCCGCCACCGCCTCCACCTCCTCCAGAGGCATGGCAAGCTGTGATGGCCGCAACCAATGCAAACACACAGTTGATCATGCAAATTCTTCAAGAGCGCAATCAAGGCAGTCAAGGGAATCAAGGCAGCAATCAGAGTCACTGTGCTACACTCAACCAGTTCCTTGCTAACGGGCCAAAGACTTTCAGCAATTGTGTTGAGGCAACTGATGCAGACGATTGGCTTGTGGATCTGTGTAAGCATTTCGAGTGCAGTAACGTCAGGCCTGAGGACTTTGTGAAGTTCGCTTCCTTCCAACTCAAAGATCAAGCTACAGAATGGTTCTAGCAGTACAATGATTCCAGAGGTGGACGTGTTATCACTTGGGATGATTTCCGTCGAGATTTCCGAGCTCATCATATTCTGCAGAGCATGGTTGAAAGAAAGCGTGAGGAATTCCGCAATCTGAAGCGAGGCTCTTTGTCTGTCTATGACTACAACAAGTTGTTCCAGAAGCTCGCCCGCTTTGCCAAGCAGGACGTCCCTGATGAGAAGAGCATGATATACCAGTTCAGGGGTGGTCTCAGAGAAGATATCTAGCTCGCTCTTGTTCTCTTTGAGCCCTTGAGATACGATGAGTTCTACAACATGGCACTGAAGCAAGAGGCTGCTCAGTTGAGGTGTGATGCTTCCAAGAAGCGAGTCAGAGATGTTACTCCTTCTTCCTCTACTGAAGTGGCCAAGCAGCAGAAGTTTTGGCTTCCTCCTCCTCCATTCCGTCAGCCGTTTTAGCAGAAGAGCAAAGGTGGCAGTGGTTCTTCCCACCCACCCAACCCTGGCTTTCAGAACAAGACTTCGTCTCAACCTCCAAGATCGAGTGCTCCGTATCACCGTCCGCTTTCAGAGGTCACGTGCAACAAGTGCCAACAGAAGGGTCACTATGCCAACAAGTGTCTCAACCAGAGGCGTCTTCCTCCTCCTCCTCCTGTCAGATCGGCAAGTACAGCTATGGTCAAGCATAACCCCAAGCATGCCAAGGTCAATTTGATGAATGCAGCTCAGGCAGAGGACTCGTCAGGTGTGATCATGGGTAACCTTCCTGTTAATGATATTCCTGCAAAAGTTCCTTTTGACACTGGTGCATCGCATTCCTTTTTTTCATGTCCGTTTGCATCGAAGCACAATGTTGATACTGAGATTATGCCCAAAGTCATGCAAGTTGTTTCTCCTGGCAAGCTTTTGACTTCTAGTTTGGTTGCTCCCGATGTCTCTATCACGTTGGGCGATTACAAGTTTCTCTCTTCTCCGGTGGTTCTTGGTAACTCAGATATTGATCTTATTCTCGGGATGGATTGGCTTTCTAATCACAAGGCTCAGCTTGATTGTGCAGCCAGGCAGATTCAATTGACTCATTCGTCTGAGGATGTAATTGTCTTTGCCGCTCGTGATGATACTATCCGTCTGTTTTCTCTCAATGAGAAGGGTGAATTGGATGCCATCTCTCAAATTCCAGTCGTTTGCGAATATCAAGACGTCTTTCCAGAAGAGCTCCCAGGAATGCCTCCGCACCGGCCAGTTGAATTCGTTATTGATCTTGAGCCTGGCACGGAACCTGTGTGCAAACGTCCTTACAAGCTCGGACCTGAAGAGTTGAAGGAGCTGAAGAAACAAATCGATGAGCAAGAAAGAATGGGTCTCATCTGGCCTAGTTCTTCTCCGTGGGGTTGTGGTGTTCTTTTTGTGAAGAAGAAGGATGGAACGGACCGACTTTGTGTTGATTACTGTCCAGTGAACAAGAAGACCATCAAGAACAAATACCCACTTCCCAACATCAATGAGTTGTTCGAACAACTCAAAGGTGCCCAAGTATTCTCCAAGCTTGATCTCCGTATGGGTTATCACCAAATTCGCATTCGTGAAGAAGATATTCCCAAGACAGCATTCAGAACAAGCTTTGGTTCATATGAATACACTGTCATGTCTTTTGGCCTCGCCAACGCTCCTCCAACGTTCTCTCGCATGATGAACTTCATCTTCAACGCCTACACCAATGACTTCGTTTTGGTCTATCTCGACAACATTCTGGTTTTCTCGAAGAACAAGGAAGATCATGCCAAGCACTTGCGTTTGGTTCTCGATAAGCTCAGAGAACATCAGTTCTACGCCAAGTTCTCCAAGTGTGAATTTTGGCTCGATGAGGTTCTTTATCTTGGTCATATCATCTCTGCCAAGGGCATTTCCGTGAATCCTGAGAAGGTGTCTGCAATTGTGAATTGGGAACCTCCTCAGAACGTGAAGCAACTCCGCAGTTTTCTCGGTCTCGCAAGCTATTGCCGAAGATTCGTTGAAAACTTTTCCAAGATCGTGAAGCCTCTCTCTAATCTTCTTCAGAAGCACGTCAAGTATGTTTGGTCTCCGGAGTGTGATATTGCTTTCAACACTTTGAAAGAGAAATTGACCACTGCTCCAGTTCTGACTCCGCCTGATGAATCCAAGCTGTACGAGGTCTTTTGTGATGCCTCTCTCCAAGGTCTTGGCGCAGTATTGATGCAAGAGAAGAAAGTTGTTGCTTATACATCTCGCCAGTTTAAGCCTAATGAGAAGAACTACCCCACTCATGATCTCGAGTTGGCGGCAGTTGTGCATGCTCTTTTGACTTGGAGACATCTTCTATTGGGAAGAAAAGTGGACATTTTCACTGATCACAAGAGTCTCAAGTACATCTTCACTCAGCCTAATCTCAACCTCAGGCAAACTCGATGGGTCGAAATGATTCAAGAGTATAATCCGAGTATCGAGTATACTCCTGGCAAGGCCAATGTGATTGCTGACGCTTTGAGCAGAAAGGCCTACTGCAACAGTCTGATTCTTAAGCCTTATCAACCCGAGCTTTGTGAAGCTTTCTGCAAACTTAATCTGCAAGTTGTTCCTCAAGGTTTCCTCGCCAACCTTCAAGTCTCTCCTACCTTAGAAGACCAGATTCGCCAAGCCCAGCTTCTTGATGCTATGGTGAAAAAGGTGAAGATTGGGATTGCCAAGAGTCAGTCCAAGTACAAGTGCTACCGCCTTGATGACAAGGACACTCTCTTCTTCGAGGATCGAATTGTTGTACCCAAAGGTGGCCTCCGTAAAGTGATCATGAACGAGGCTCACAATTCTCTCCTCTCCATCCACCCTGGGAGTACGAAGATGTATCAGGACCTCAAGCATGCTTATTGGTGGACTCGAATGAAGCGCGAGATCGCTCAATTCGTGAATGAATGTGATGTCTGCAGAAGAGTGAAGGCAGAACACCAAAGGCCAGTTGGTCTCCTCTAACCTCTTGCCATTCCAGAATGGAAGTTTGACCACATTGAGATGGACTTCATGACTGGGTTTCCAAAGTCCAAGCGTGGCAATGATGCTATATTTGTTGTCATCGACAAACTCACCAAAGTGGCTCACTTTCTGCCTATCAAATAGTCGATCACTGTAGCTCAATTGGCGGAACTCTATACCTCTCGCATTGTCTCTCTGCACGGTATTCCTCAAGTGATCTCTTCAGACCATGGCAGCATCTTTACCTCGAAGTTTTGGGATTCTTTTCAGAAGGCCATGGGCACTAACATCCGCTTCAGCACTGCTTTCCATCCTCAAACAAGCGGTCAAGTCGAGCGTGTCAACCAGATTCTTGAAGATATGCTCAGGGCTTGTGTGATCTCCTTCGGCATGAAGTGGGAGGATTGTCTTCCTTATGCTGAATTCTCCTACAACAATAGTTTTCAAGCAAGTTCGGGCAAGGCCCCATTTGAAATTTTGGATGGCAGGAAGTGCCGTACCCCGCTCAACTGGTCTGAAACCGGTGAACGTCAGCTTTTGGGTAATGACTTAATCACAGAGGCAGAATAAATGTGCAAAGTCATTCGTGATAACCTCAAAGCAGCCCAATCCCACCAGAAGAGCTACTATGATAGTAAGCACCGTGATTTGGCTTTCGAGATCAGAGATCATGTCTACCTCCGTGTCTCTCCCATGAAAGGTACTCGTCGCTTCGGTATCAAAGGGAAGCTTGCCCCTAGATACGTGGGACCTTTCAAGATTGTCAGCAAGAGAGGCGACCTCGCCTATCAACTCGAGCTTCCTTCAAACTTTGCAAATGTTCATGACGTGTTCCATGTCTCTCAGCTTCGAAAGTGCTTCAAGACTCCTGACCGCACAGTCAACTTCGAGGACGTTGAGCTCCAAGAAGATCTCTCTTATCGTGAGCACCCAGTTGCTATTCTTGAAGAGACTGAACGCAAGACTCGCAACAAGTCAATCAAATTTCTCAAAGTCAAGGGGTCACACCATTCCGACCGTGAAGCTACCTGGGAACGCGAGGATCACCTCCGTTCTGAGTACCCGGAGTTCTTTCAGTCCTAGATCTCGGGACGAGATCTTTTCGTAGTGGTGGAGTGTTGTAACGCCCCGGATATAACTTTCCCAATTTGTACTCCAACTCTTGCCGTTTCCGGCGTAAGTTATATTTATTTCTCGGGTTCGGGTCTTTGTCTCCGTGTTTTGTTTTCATTTTCATGCACCTCATATCGTGTCATCATGTGCATTGCATTTGCATACGTGTTCGTCTCATGCACTCGAGCATTTTTCCCCGTTGTCCGTTTTGCATTCCGGTGCTTCATTCTCCTCTGGTGGTCATTTCTAGCTTTCTTTCATGTGTGGGGTTTAAACATTTCCGGATTGGACCGAGGCTTGCCAAGCGGCCTTGGTTTACTACCGGTAGACCGCCTATCAAGTTTCGTACCATTTGGACTTCGTTTGATACTCCAACGGTTAACCGAGGGACCGAAAAGGCCTCGTGTGTGTTGCAGCCCAACACCCCTCCATTTGGCCCAAAACCCACCAAACTCTGCTCCATGTCCTAGAGCGTTCGATCACGATCGCGTGGCCGAAAACCGCACCTCATTTGGACTCTCCTAGCTCCACTTATGCCTATAAATAGCCCCCCCGTTTTTGGATCTCGGATCTCTCCCCGTCCAACCCTAGCAAAAAAAAAACAGATCCCCGCACTGACGGACATGTCCGGAGCCTAGCCGGACACGTCCGCAGCGCCCCCTCAGCCTACCAAACGCTGCCACGTGGGCAGCGCCAACCGCCGCCGCCGCCGGCCCGGGAGGCCCGATCCGGGCCCCCGCG
>NC_057803.1:202139594-202159644 GCF_018294505.1 Triticum aestivum | reverse complement strand
CCGGAGCTCACGCGACGCCGCTGCGCGCCATCACGGGCCGGAGCCACCGCCGCCATCAGGCGCCTCGCGCCGCCCCCGCCGCCGCCTCGGGAGCCGCCGCCGCCGCAACACCGCCCGGCCCCTTCCTCTCCCCGGCCGGCCCCCTCCTCTACTCCGGCGACCGGAGCACCGGCCGGATCCGGCGAAGTCTCCATCACCGGCGAGCTTCAAGTTCATCTCCGGCGAGCCTCGGATTCTGTGCGTGAACAGTGATTCCAGATCTAGATCCAAAAATATCTCCTCACGGTTGACTTTTCCCTCTCCCCCTTAATTTTTTGTGCATACTTTGACCGGTTGTATCTCCATATCCGTAGCTCCGATTTGGGCATATAGCATATCAAAATGTTCGCCTCGACGAGTACATAATTTAATTCCATTGCATCATATTCATTTGAGCTCATCTTGATGCCCAAATTTCTGTTAGAAGAGGCCTTCATGAGTTAATTGTCAGATCTGCTAGTTCATCCTAGACTTTTTCGTCATTTTTGCCATGATTATTGTGTGCATGATATGCCTGTGAGTCCTTCATATGTTTTGTTAAGGATTTTGTCTTCTTTCCAGAGGTGTAACCCTTGCATTTTTGTGATGTGTGTGGTGACTTGTGCAAGCTTGCAAAGTGAGGCACCCGGTAAATCTGTTTTCAGGGACTTAGTAGTTTTCACTAAGTCTGAGATTATTTAGTTCATGATGTCATATGTTCAGCTTGTTTCCTAGTGATCCGCGCCTCTTTTGAGGATGATCAGTAAAGGAGTTTTGTTAATCTTGTTATTCTCTATCCATCCATGTCTTTGTTTGCAATTATGGAGCACCCTAGCTTGAGTCAATCGATCTCTACTTTTGCTTCATTGTGAATCTGGGCAGATCGTCAACTCGTTTGCGATTTTGCCGATGTTATTGTAGTTGATCCGTGCATGCTATGCCATTGTTCTTGCCATGTCTAGCTAGCATTTTGTGCCTTCTTAATGGATGTATGCTTGCCTTGCCATGACTTGCACCGTGGTGAGTGCATCGAGCTCGTTTACATGCCTTCGTGAGTTATATTTCAGCATGTCTCAGTTTTCACTAAGTCTGAAAACTGATTGTGCTTTAGCTATGTTCGTGTGCCCGTTAGTATATTTTGTGAACCCTTTGGCCCCAGGTCACTTAGGGTATTTTGTTAAGATTGTTGAGTAGCTCCATGCCATGTTCTTATTTATCTTAATCAGGTCATGTATCATGTTGTTTTGCTGCTCCGAAGAGGGCTTCATGATCTGAAATTTCAGACAAGTGTTAATTTCACTAAGTCTGAGATCTGTTTTGCATTTGCGTTTTTGCCATGCTTGTTTGAACCTCATAATGGATGAATTGGCCGTAGCTCAGTGCTAGTCTTTTGTTAAAAATCTTGTGTGAATCCCTGCCATGTATTTTGTTGTCATGTTTGGTGGCTGTACCATGTTTATTTCATTGCATTTAGATGCCTACTTGCTGTAAATTGCAGACCGGTGTCATTCTTAAAATGCTTGCCATTTCCAAATCGTAACTTCGTTTCCAATGATCTTTATATCGTTTTCAAGCGATTTCATCTCATCTTTCCAGTGGAACCCTTGGAATTCCAAGTTGAGGCCAGCTTCATGCATTTCCTGTCATATCTTGCATTTTGCATCCCGCATCGCATCCCGCATAGCATATCGTCATTTCATCATATTGCTTGGTCTTGCACGTGGTTGATTGTATCCTTGTTGCTTGTTTGTATTGTTGGGTAGAGTCGGGAGACGACTTCGCTACCGAGGAGCCCGTTGAGTTTGCTTTTGAGGATCCAGTCAACTCTGACAACTGTGCAGGCAAGATGATCATACCCTCGAAATCACTACTATCTTTGCTATGCTAGTTTGCTCGCTCTTTTGCTATGCCAATGCTACGATGCCTACCTTTTGCTTGTCAGCCTCCCAAATTGCCGTGTTGAACCTCTAACCCACCTTTGTCCTAGCAAACCGTTGATTGGCCATGTTACCGCTTTGCTCAGCCCCTCTTATAGCATTGCTAGTTGCAGGTGAAGATCGGAGGACGTTCCTTGTTGGAACATCTTTTATTTACTTGTTGGGATATAATTATATTGCTATGTTATCTTAATGCATCTATATACTTGGTAAAGGGTGGAAGGCTCGGCCTCTCGCCTAGTGATTTGTTCCACTCTTGCCGCCCTAGTTTCCGTCATATCGGTGTTATGTTCCCGGATTTTGCGTTCCTTACGCGGTTGGGTTATAATGGGAACCCCTTGATATTTTGCCTTGATTAAAGCTTTTCCAGCAATGCCCAACCTTGGTTTTACCATTCGCCACCTAGCCTTTTTTCCCTTGGGTTACCGGAGCCCAAGGGTCATCTTATTTTAACCCCCCCCCCCCGGGCCAGTGCTCCTCTGAGTGTTGGTCCGACCGAGTAGACTGCGGGGCCACCTCGGGGCAACTTGAGGGTTGGTTTTTACTCGTAGGATGTCTCATCTGAGTGTGCCCTGAGAAAGAGACATGTGCAGCTCCTATCGGGATTTTCAGCATATTCGGGCGGTGTTGCTGGTCTTGTTTTAACCTGTCGAAGTGTCTTGAGTTACCGAGATACCGAGTCTGATCGAAACGTCTTGGGAGGAGGTCTATTCCTTCGTTGACCGTGAGAGCTTGTCATGGGCTAAGTTGGGACTCCCCTGCAGGGATTGAACTTTCGAAAGCCGTGCCCGCGGTTATGGGCAGATGGGAATTTGTTAATGTCTGGTTGTAGATAACTTGAACCTTAATTAATTAAAATGAATCAACTGAGTGTGTTACCGTGATGGCCTCTTCTCCGCGGAGTCCGCGAAGTGGACACGGTGTTGGAGTAATGTTTGCGCAGGCTGTTCTCTAGCTTCTCGCTCGCGCTTGCCTCCTCTTCTCGCTCTCTTTTGCGAATAAGTTAGCCACCATATATGCTAGTCGCTTGCTGCAGCTCCACATATAATTGCCTTACCCTTCCTTTAAGCTTAAATAGTCTTGATCGCGAGGGTGCGAGATTGCTGAGTCCCTGTGGCTCACATATACTATAATTCCAGATGCAGGTCCAGGTGATTCCGCTCCAGGTGACGAGTACGAGCTCAAGTGGGAGTTCGACGAAGACTCTCAGCGTTACTACGTGTCTTTTCCTGATGATCAGTAGTGGTGCCTAGTTGGGGTTTGATTCGGGGCCTTGTCGCATGTTGGGTTCTCTTCTATTTTGGCACCGTAGTCGGGCCATGAGTGTTTTGGATGATGTAATGTTATTTATGTTCTTGATTGACGTGGCGAGTGTAAGCCAACTATGTTCTCCCCTTTATTATTCATATTACATGGAATGTTGTGAAGATTGCCTAACTTGCGACATATGCCTTCAATGCGATTATGTCTCTAAGTCGTGCCTCGACACGTGGGAGCTATAGTTGCATCGAGGGTGTTACAATGTCATTCTTCATAACTTGAGTTCATGTTTCATGATTCACATGTTGTTAAGAATGAGGTATCTTAAATCCATAAATCTCTTCATTAGAGTTATCTTCAATAGATTTCACCTAAAGCCTTCCATTGGGAATGTTGCCATTATGGTGCTTATCTATGATCCAATTTACGCTTCTCATCTCGATGAAGGAGTTTTCATCTTTGTGTTCTTCTCAATCCAACTGATTGATTTCGTTAGTGGCTGGTCTTCACCTCATAATTTGGGGACGTTTTCCTTAAGACCATTGGAAATCGTATCTTTTGCTGTGGGTTTTCCAACAACTCCGTTCGACCCTTCTCCTAAAGATGCCTTTTCAAGCTCTTTTGTGGCAGAAGTTGGCATTTTCTTCTAAATTCTCCTATTTCAATTATCTATCTTCTATTCTTTCGTTCCGGAGGCATTGCGATGTTGTTCTTTTCAACCGTCATCTCGTGTTGTCTAAGATCATGTCCTTTTCATGCTTATCCATTTAACCGGAGTGTTGTGTCCTCTGCTCAAGTTCTTTTCATATTATCAAGTTTCATATCACTTTTCAACCGGAGTGCTTTCAACTTTGTTCTTTTTCGTTGCTTTCTTTCTTTCAATTTGCTCAACCACGCGAGGTTCTTTGGTTTAACTCATTTGTCAAAGAAGCAACTTAGTTTTACCGCTTATCTTCCTCCTCCGTTTTGACCTCCGGTGCCATCCTAGATCTCGGGACGAGATCCTCTCGTAGTGGTGGAGTGTTGTACCGCCCCGAGACCGATGTGCTAGGTGTCCTTCAGTTATTCGTTGTTATTGCCTTGTCATTGCTTGTGTGTCATGCATGTCATATCATGTCATCATGTGCATTTCATTTGCATACATGTTCGTCTCATGCATCGAAGCATTTTCCCCGTTGTCCGTTTTGCAATCCCGCACTCCTATGTCATCCAGTGTCCCTTTCTACCTCTTTTCGTGCGTGGGTGTTAAACATTCTCGGATTGGACCGAGACTTGTCATGCGGCCTTGGTTTACTACCGGTAGACCGCCTATCAAGTTTCGCGCCATTTGGACTTCGTTTGATACTCCAACGGTTAACCGAGGGACCGAAAAGGGCTCGTGTGTGTTGCAGCCCAACACCCCTCCAAATTGGCCCAAAACCCACCTAAACCCCCTCCATCATCTCGGTCGTTTGACCACGATCGCGTGGCCGAAAACCGCACCTCATTTGGAGTCTCCTAGCTTCCTCTACCTATAAATAGGTGTGCCTCCGGGATTTTTCGCGCAGATGAAACCCTAGAAATCTCCTCGCGCCGCAATGGACAACGTCCGCCGCCACCCCGCGCCAAACCACACGGTGACACGTGTCCCGCCGGACCTCTCTCCGCCGCCGGCCCGGGAGGACCAAACCGGGCCCCCGAGGCCCGTTCGCCGCTCGGCGCGCCTGGGATCCCCGCCGCCCGATCCCACGCGCCCGCGCCGCCCTTCACCGGAGTGCGCCGCCACCGGATCTCCGCCACCGCGCCGCTGCTCCTCCACCGCCGCGCCATGCTCCGCCGCCTCCGCGACGCTCGCCGGCCGCCGCCATGCCCTTCGCGCCGCCACCCGCATCCGGCACCGCCTCCCTGCTGCCCCACGCCACCGCGCCGGCTCGCCGTGCCGGTTCGCCGCACCACCGCGTCGGCCGCCGTCCTCCACCGCGGCTCCCTCGCCGCCCGGCGCCTCCACCGCCCCGCCGAGCTCCTCCTCGACCTCCGAGCTCCGGTGACCTCTCCTCCCTCTTCCCCGAGCACCAGCATCGTCTTCGGCGACGAACTCCCACGATCCTCGATCCGCGCGCCGGCCAGATCCAGTCCAGATTCGGATCGGGTTGACTTTTTCGTCCCTAACCATTTTTTGCATACTTTGTCATGCCATAACTCTGCATCCGAAGCTCCGATTCGTGTGTGTAGCATATCAAAATGTTCGCCTCGACGAGTACATCATTTCATCTCATTGCACCATTTTCATTTGAGCACATCTTGATGCCCGAAATGCTATTGGAAGAGGGCTATGTGAGGAATTTGTCCGATCTGTTTCAGCAAATGGCATTTTGTCATTTTTGCAATGATTAATGTGTGCATGCTATGATCCTGAGCTCTACATGTGTTTTGTTATATGCTATGCCATCCTTACAGAGGTGCTTGCCATGTATTTTTGTGATGTTTGAGGTGACTAGCACAAGCATGCAAAGTAACATAATCGTTGATGCTGATTTCAGGGACTTAGAATTTCATTAAGTCCTTGTCCTGATTTTGTTGTTATGCCATATGTTCATGTTGTTTCCTAGTGATCCGTGCCTCTTTTGAGGATGATCAGTGAGGATGTTTTGTTTATATTGTGGTGCTCTATCCATCCATGCCTTTCTTTGCATTTATGGAGCACCCTAGATTGAGTCAAGCGAGCTCTACTTTTGCTATAAAATAATCCTGGCAGATTATTGACATGTTTAGTGATTTTGCCGAGGATGTTGCTATTGGTCCGTGCATGCTATATTGTTGTTCTTGCCATGTCTAGCTCCTATGCCATGTCTTCTTGATGGGTGTATGCTTAGTTTGTCATGCCATGCTCTGTAGTGAGTGCATCGAGCTCATAAACATGCCTACTTGTTAATCTGTTTTGCATGCTCCCGTTTTTCACCAAGTCTGAATCTATTTATGTTTTTGCTATGTTCACATGCTTGCAATTGTATTTTCTGATCCCTTTTGGCTTATGGTCACTAAGGGACTTTTGTTATGTGCTTAGAGTAGCTTCATGCCATGCCTTTATTTGCCATGTTATGTTCCTGTAGCATGTAGTTTTCATGCTCTAAAGTTTGCTTCCTGATGTTAAATTCTAGACTTGTGTTAATTTCACTAAGTCTAAAACCTGTTATCATTTGCTCCTTTGCCATGCTTGTTTGAACCTGTTAATTGATGATTTAGCTGTAGCTCAGTGTTCATCTTTTGTCGAGCTTCATGAGTGGTATTTGGTTGCCATGTTTGAGTGTTTTAGCATAATTATCTTGATGCATTTAGTTGGCTACTTGCTGTTTATCGCAGACCGGTGCCATATTTGTTTTGCTTGCCATTTCCAAACCGTGCATCCGATTCCGGTGATCTTTATATCAATTTCGACCGAAATCAACTCACCTTTCTAGTGGCACTCTTGGATTTCCAAGTTGAGTCCAAGTTCAATCATTCCTTTCCAAATCATGCATATGCACCGCATACCACATCCCGCATATCATACCATGTTCG
Organism: Triticum aestivum; assembly: GCF_018294505.1. NCBI lineage: Eukaryota > Viridiplantae > Streptophyta > Magnoliopsida > Poales > Poaceae > Triticum > Triticum aestivum. The sequence continues at coordinate 202,152,892 of NC_057803.1, read as the reverse complement.
TGTGTTGGTTGTTTACTATGTTGTGTGCTTCTTTCCGGTGTTGCTTCTTCGGGTTGGTTCCGATAACGTCGAGTTTGTGAGGACCCGTTTGACTACGTCCATTTGTCTTCTTCATGGACTCGTTCTTCTTCCTTGTGGGATTTCAGGCAAGATGACCATACCCTCGAAATCACTTCTATCTTTGCTTGCTAGATACTCGCTCTTTTGCTATGCCTATGCTGCGATACCTACCACTTGCTTATCATGCCTCCTATATTGTTCAACCAAGCCTCTAACCCACCTTGTCCTAGAAAACCGTTATTTGGCTATGTTACCGCTTTGCTCAGCCCCTCTTAGAGCGTTGTTAGTTGCAGGTGAAGATTGTAGCTTGTTCCATGTTGGAACATGTATATTTTGTTGGGATATCACAATATCTCTTATTTAATTAATGCATCTATATACTTGGTAAAGGTGGAAGGCTCGGCCTTATGCCTGGTGTTTGGTTCCACTCTTGCCGCCCTAGTTTCCGTCATATCGGTGTTATGTTCCCGGATTTTGCGTTCCTTACGCGGTTGGGTTATAATGGGAACCCCTTGACAGTTCGCCTTGAATTAAACTCCTCCAGCAATGCCCAACCTTGGTTTTACCATTCGCCACCTAGCCTCTTTTTCCCTTGGCTTCTGCAGACTCAAGGGTCATCTTTATTTAACCCCCCCCCCCCGGGCCAGTGCTCCTCTGAGTGTTGGTCCAAACTGAGCTGCCTGTGGGGCCACCTCGGGGAAACTTGAGGGTTGGTTTTACTCGTAGCTAGTCTCATCTGAGTGTGCTCTGAGAACGAGATATGTGCAGCTCCTATCGGGATTTGTCGGCACATTCGGGCGGTGTTGCTGGTCTTGTTTTACCATTGTCGAAATGTCTTGTAACCTGGATTCCGAGCCTGATCGGATTGTCTTGGGAGAAGGAATATCCTTCGTTGACCGTGAGAGCTTGTGATGGGCTAAGTTGGGACACCCCTGCAGGGATTTGAACTTTCGAAATCCATGCCCGCGGTTATGGGCAGATGGGAATTTGTTAATGTCCGGTTGTAGAAAACTTGAAGTTGATATCAATTAAAATACATCAACCGCGTGTGTAACCGTGATGGTCTCTTCTCGGCGGAGTCCGGGAAGAGAACACGGGGTTGGAGTAATGCTTGACGTAGGTTGTTCTTGGATCACTTCTTGATCATAGTTTCTCGACCGTGCTTTGCCTTCTTTTCTCGCTCTCATTTGCGTATGTAGCCACCATATATGCTAGTCGCTTGCTGCAGCTCCACATCATACCTTTACCTTACCCATAAGCTTAAATAGTCTTGATCACGAGGGTGTGAGATTGCTGAGTCCCCGTGACTCACAGATACTTTTAAAACCAGTTTGCAGGTGCCGATGATAGCTTGCAGGTGACGCAACCAAGCTCAAGTAGGAGTTCATTGAAGATCTTGTCCTTCTTGTTGTTCCGTTTCAAATTGATCAGTAGTGGAGCCCCGTTGGGGTCGATCGGGGATCTGTGTAGCTTTTGGGGTGGTCTTCTTTTATTTTGGTTCCGTAGTCGGACCTTGATTGTATCTGGTTGATGTAATGCTTTATTCATCTATTTTTGTGAAGTGGCGATTGTAAGCCAACTATGTATCTTTTCCCTTATTGTATTACATGGGTTGTGTGAAGATTACCTCACTTGCGATATTGCTTTCAATGCGGTTATTCCTCTAAGTCGTGCTTCAACACGTGGGAGATATAGCCGCATCGAGGGTGTTACAGCGTGGCTCCATCGACGGCCTTGTACGGCCCATCTTCAGCACCAACAACACAAGACCCTCGTGAGGGGCTGAGCCTTGCGAGGCAGATGACGCCAAGACCTCCAAAAGGAGTGGCCTCCTTAGGCTGGCTCCTAAGGAGCGGAGATTTCCATGCGAGCCCTCACCTCATGTGGTTTAGATGACGCAAGCCATGACAACCAACGCCAGGCGGGCGCCAGCGGGCGCAGTACAACAGATTTCCTCTTTGGTGATAAAGAGGCAAGTGCAGGCACGGAGTCCCGAGGAATCGATCAAAGGTTTCCATTTCCATGCTACAAGACCAAGACCGCCAGGAAGGTAGGACAGAGGTCATCACTAAGCCCACCACGATGTCACAACAAGAAGCGTTTCAGGCACAGACCACCTTTCGTCAAGATAAGATGTAGTGGTTGTCTCCCTTCCTGCCTTCATTTTGGGAAGAGGACCAAGGCCACTATAAGTATAGCCTAGCCACCACCATACGGACGGAGGATCCAGACCATCGACACCCTCACCAGCTCAGACAAACACAAGAATACACCTCCTGAGGTTGTTCTTCCACTGTACTAGTTCATCCTCAGCCCACCTCGAGGCTAATCCACCACAAAGCGGGAGTAGGGTATTACACCGCAAGGTGGCCCGGACCTGGGTAAACTTCCTTGTCCCCTTCTTCCTCAGTTCATCGAGCTAGGCCGTGAGATCGACGAGTTGACAGACCTGGGAGGCTGAGTTCTTCGCACACACCCTAGAATTCGAATCTATCTTGGGTGTGCGGAGCCCCGAATCTGACACCCCGGTATCGTATTACCATCACATCTTTACCTTTATCGTTTTTCTTAGTTCGATACTTTTGGTTATATCTTGATCTAGTAGAATAAAGTTTTCTGTATGATCTAGCTTTGAATTTTGTTTTGATCTCTATCTATGTAATCGAGGTTGAGATTTATATAATAAAGAGTAGTTTTGAGTTGAGGGCTTTGCTTTCTTGCTATGATCTTGAGGGTACAAGAATAAGATAAAGAATAAAAGAAAATAAAAAGATCATATAATGATCTTATGGAGAGTGATGACTTCACATATAAGAAGTATGATGAATAAAATTTATTGGAAGTTGACAAACATAGTTTTTGTCATTGTTGCATTTAATAGGAAGTAATAAAGGAAGAGAGGCTTCACATATACATATACTATCTTGGACATCTTTTCTAATTGTGAGCACTCATTAAAATATGGCATGCTAAAAAGTTGATGTTGGACAAGGAAGAAAACATAATGGGTTATGTTTTCTTATATCCGAAAATAAGTTATATTGTCATGGATCCTCCAACATGTTGAGCTTTCCTTTTCTCTTCTATGCTAGTCAAATACTTCGCACCAATAAAGATACTACTTGTGCTTCCAAACATCCATTAAAATAGTTTTGCCATGAGAGTCCACCATACCTACCTATGGATTGAGTAAGATCCTTCAAGTAAGTTCTCATCGGTGCAAGCAATAAAAATTGCTCTGTAAATATGTATGATCTATTAGTGTGAAGAAAATAACCTTTATATGAACTTGTGACATGGAAGAAATGAAAGCGATGGTCTGCAAAATAAAGTTCTTTATCACAAGATTTTGACGTTCTTTTGCATTAAGATTTTGTGCATCCAACCATAAAAGCGCATGACAACCTCTGCTTCCCTCTGCTAAGGGCTTATCTTTTACTTTTATCTTCTACCCTTATACAAGAGGTTGTGATATTCACCTTTCCTTTTTACGATTTTATTTTGGCAAGCACTATGTGTTGGAGAAAGATCCAGATATATATATATATATATATATACACTCAGATGTATGTTTTCATAAAGTATTATTGTTGACATTACCCTTGATGTAAAAGGTTGGGAGCTGAAACTATAAGCCCCTATCTTTCTCTATGTCTGATTAAAGCTTTGAACCCATAAGTATCTCGTGAGTGTTAACAATTGTGAAAGACTAAATGATAGTTGAGTATGTGGACTTGCTGAAAAACTCTTGTATTGATTCTTTCTGAAGTTATGATAAAATGCAATTGCTTTAATGACTGAGATCATAGTTTGTTAGTCTTCAATAAAGTTTCTAATTCATACTTTACCTTGTGAACGAATTGTTACTTTAGAATAAGAAATTATATGACAATATATGTTGTTGTTCTAAATATGATCATGATGCCCTCATGTCCATATTTTATTTTATCAACACCTCTATCTCTAAACATGTGGATATATTTATCGACTTCGGCTTTCGCTTGAGAACAAGCGAGGTCTAAGCTTGGGGGAGTTGGTACGTCCATTTTGCATCATGCTTTTATATTGATATTTATTGCATTATGGGATGTTATTACACATTATGGTACAATATTTACCCCTTTTCTCCCTTATTTTACAAGGTTTACATGAAGAGGGAGAATGTCGGCAGCTGAAATTCTGGACTGGAAAAGGAGCAAATCCTAGATACCTATTTTGCACAACTCCAAAAGTCCTGAAACTTCACAGAGAATTGTTTGGAATATATAAAAAATATTTGGTGAAGAAAGCACCTGAGGGGACCCACCAGACAGCCACAAGGGTGGGGGCGCGCCCTACCCCCTGGGCGCGCACTGCTGCCTTGCCGCCCACCTGGCAGGCCCCCGGTGCACATCTTTTGCTATATGAAGGGTTTTTACCTGGAAAAACTAGAGAGGAAGCTTTCGGGATGAAGCACCGCCATCTCATGGCGGAACTTGGGCAGAACCAATCTAGGGCTTCGGTGGGGCTGTTCTGCCGGGGAAACCTCCCTCCCGGAGGGGGCAATCAAAACGATCGTCATGACCACCTCCCATTGAGATGGGGTCAATATCCGTCAACATCTTCACCAGCACCTTCTCCTCTCAAACCCTAGTTTATCTCTTGTATCCTATCTTTGTCTCAAAACGTCAGATTGGTATGTTTGGGTTGCTAGTAGTCTTGATTACTCCTTGTAGTTAATGCTAGTTGGTTTATTCGATGGAAGATCATATGTTCGGATCCTTAATGATAATTATTACTCCTCTGATTACAAACATGAATATGCTTTGTGAGTAGTTTTGTTTGTTCCTGAGGACATGGGAGAAGTCTTATTATAAGTAATCATGTGAATTTGGTAATCGTTCGATATTTTGATGAGATGTTGATACGTCTCCAACATATCTATAATTTTTGATATTTTTGATTGTTCCATGCTATTATATAATCTGTTTTGGATGCTTTATATGCAATAATATGTTATTTTATATTATTTTTGGGACTAGCCTATTAACCTAGAGCCTAGTGCCAGTTTCTGTTTTTTCCTTGTTTTTCAGCTTTGCAGAAAAGGAATGTCAAACGGAGTCCAAACGAAATAAAACTTTCCCGATGATTTTTCTTGGACCAAAAGACACCAAGAGACTTGGAGTTCAAGTCAGAAGAGCCATGAGGCAGCGACAAGGGTGGAGGGCGCGCCCCAGGGGGCGCCCCCTACCTTGTGGGCCCCTCGTGACCCCCTGACATAGTTCTGCCTCCTATATATTCACATATATTCCCAAACCTCCAGAAGCATCCATGAAAACAGTTTTCCACCGCCGCAACCTTTTGTTCCTGTGAGATCCCATCTTGGGGCCTTTTCTAGCATCCTGCCGGAGGGGAATTCGATCACAGAGGGCATCTACATCAACTCTGTTGCCCTTCTGATGAAGTGTGAGTAGTTTACCTTAGACCTATGGGTCCATAGCTAGTAACTACATGGCTTCTTCTCTCTCTTTGATTCTCAATATCATGTTCTCCTTGATGTTCTTGGAGATCTATCTGATGTAATCTTATTTTGCGGTGTGTTTGTCGAGATCCAATAAATTGTGGATTTATGATCAGATTATCAATGAATATTATTTGAATCTTCTCTGAATTCTTATATGCATGATTTGATATCTTTTTAATTCTCTTGGAACTATCGGTTTATTTTGGCCAACTGGATTGGTTTTTCTTGCAATGGGAGAAGTGCTTAGCTTTGGGTTCAATCTTGTGGTGTCCTCACCAAGTGACCAAGTAGGGGTAGCGAGGCATGTATTGTATTGTTACCATCGACGATAAAAAATGGGGTTTACATCATATTGGTTGAGTTTATTCCTCTACATCATGTCATCTTACTTAAAGCATTACTCCATTCTTAATGAACTTAATACTCTAGATGCAGGCAGGAGTCGGTCAATGTGTGGAGTAATAGTAGTAGATGCAGGCAGGAGTCGGTCTACTTGACACGGACGTGATGCCTATACTTTCGATTTTCTATCAATTGCTCGACAGTAATTTGTTCACCCACCATATTATTTGCCTCAATGAGAGAAGCCTCTAGTGAAACCTATGGCCCCCGGGTCTATTTTTCATCATATTAGTTTTTGATCTACTATTTTGCAATATTTTATTTCCAGATCTATAAACCAAAAAACCCGAAAATAGTTTATCTTTTATTTAGTTTTAATTAAATATCTCTATCAGATCTCCCCTTTGCAAGTGACTATGAAGGGATTGACAACATGTAACACCCCGTGTCCGATCTGCTAGTTGTCTTCCAGTTATTCGCCGTCATTGCCATGTCATTTGCTTGCGTGTTGCATCTTTGCCATGTCATCATGTGCATGGCATCATCATGTGAAAGTGCAACTATCCTTGGGGGTTTTTGGTAATTATTAACAACATATAGCTCATTGAACCAATACTATTTCAAGGTGATCATTTCAGAAAGTTCAATGATTGGCGTGGCATGGATTAAGAATGTGGACCCCTCAAAATGCTAAGGACACATATTGGCTCAAGCTCAAGACTCTTACCTTTTTCATTTTAGTGACCCAAGATCACATTGAGTCCATAGGAAAAGCCAATACTATTAAAAGGGGATGAGGTGTTGCTTAATATCTTACTTGCTCAAAATGCTTAGTGATATGCTCCAAAAACCCTCAACCACTTTCTCATATCCACATATGTCCCAAACCAAAAGTCAAACTCGGCCCCACCGAAATGTTCTATCCAGCGCCACCGAGTTCACTTGACATAGCCACTGCCAGAAACCCTAGTCATATCGGTCGTACCGATAGGGATCTCAGTCTTACCGAGCACTACTAGGAAAAGGCTAATTAGTGGTGCACATGTTTTGGCCATTAATGGTGCACTACAGGTGCGCTACTATCATCACGCCACTAGTAACTAATACTAGTCGCGCACCCCTAGTGCGCCATTAGTATACCAGACAATAGTGGCGCACCAGGGAGTGCGCCATTAGTATGTCAAACGGTGCGCCATTACTATGCCTCCCAGGGGGCCATATTTACCTTGTGCTTTAGGTTACTAATGGCGCACTTCCAGGTAGTGCGCCACTAGTGTTTATTGCAGTGCGCCACTAAAGTGCAGTGTGGTGCGCCACTAGTATAAATATTAGGAAATATTTTTGGATGGTTGATATCTGAGGTAGAACTGCCACGAGGTATGAAGGACATCTTGATGGATGATTTCCGCAAAATCTGACTGGATGCGAAAGAATTCTTGTCTGATGTCCGCGTCCTGGATTGCTGATAAGCTTGTGGCCCAATCTTTGAGATTATTTGGTAGCAGAAGGTGATTATGGTCCCGTACAATCACCCGCATGTGATGGAGGGCGTAGTAGGCATCCTTCTGACCGCCAGGTGGTTGCTTGACGCAGGGGAACGTCGTATTGTGGCTGAACACGTGCTTGTTGTGCCTATGAATTGGCCTGCTGAAGGTGCCTCCAGATCTGGTGTAGCCGGGGAGAACATCATCAAGAACTTTCTTGATATTTGTGTAGTCTTTCTTTGACTGATGGTCCGAGTCAAAATACATGGCCATGGAATATTTAGGGCTTAAGAGGATGAGTGTGCAATGTGTCTCACTGCACAAAACATGGAATGTTAGAAAAAAAAGAGCGATCGAAATCTAAGAAATCATATGTTACGGGGCGGTGAGGGGATGACTTACTCGGGAAAGTAAGGCACGAGGAAGTTATCCTTATCTGGGTTTTCCAGAATGACGCCTTTGAGGTATGAACTTGCGACTTGCCAGTCCCCAGGGCTGCCCAAGATCTTGGCACGCATGTAGAAGGGGTCGACTATCACGATGTCCGGGGTCTTGTCTCTAATGATACGCATCTCCATACTTAGAGAAAATAGCCGAATGAAGGTGTAGTGCAGCAGATGAAGGTTAAACATAGCGAAGATGTCATCAAACCGCATGACAATCATACCCCTGATGGCGCTATCCACAAAGCCCTTGCCCTCTAGCACCTTCGCCATGAAAACCGGGTATGCCACATCATTCTCTCGGAGACGCCGCTTCTCCAAAGAAAGAACACTGTCATGCAGACTCCGCATAGCACCGGTTGCAGCATTGAGAAGATTAGTCGGTAGCATCGGCCTACCCGCCACATGCACCCTCCTCGAGATATCCTTAGGTGAAGGTGGCCCATCCTAAGCATGGATCGTACTCGGTGTCGGCTGGCTCACACCCTTGTTACTCTTTCTTTTCCGTCCCTTCTTCTTCTGCTGTAATGGGATCGAGTTCTACTCACAGACAGCCTTGTTGAGTCTGTTGGTGCTGATAATATTTCGCACCTCGGCTATATGAGGCTCGGTGAAGGCGGCAGCTGAAGGCGTCTCCTGAGAACTGAACGCCAGACGACGCCTATTGCAACTGGGTTTCTCCGCGGTACCAGCTAGAACGTCTTTTGCAGGGTTGGGTTCTTGAGAAGGAGGCCCCAAGAATTCATCACCGTACCCATGTTCGTTGAAGTACTTATCGACGTTGGTAAAAGTATTGTCGTCGTCATCGTCCGGATCCTGTGCCATATGCATGTCCAGATCCTGTGCCATATCCATGTCCGGCATGTCTGGTAGCGTTGCAGGGGTCTTGCCATGGCTTGGCGCCGAGACGACTGGTGGTGTTGTCTGTGGGGTGGTGTCCCCCTCCCCCAAACAAATCTGGCTCTTCGGCCAAAGCATGGGCCAGCTTATGCAGGCACTGAGGGTCATCACATCATCTTCGTCGGCCCCATGGGTTCGATATGGAGGTAACATGTTGTCGAAGCCCGGCAGCAGCCGAACTAGTTGAACCTATAAACGGTGGTGGCATCTGATTACCATGGAACACACGGCTGCCCGGTTGAACGATTCTGCCCTTGGCGACATCGACCAACTCGTCATTCACGAAGTGCAGGAGAGTGCACGGAACGTCGGCGGTGCCCTGCGAAAACATGTAGGGCGTTAGGGATGCCCAGTCAAAGGCAAGGACATGAAGTCATCGGCCGAGAGGCTTAATTAGTTAGCGTGATGGCGTCGAGCTTGGCTAATGTCGAGGCACCGCCAACGGTGGGTGTGCAAGTGACGGAGGGGCCACTTACTGCCGAGGTGCCCGCCGACGTATTCTTCCCACACCCCGGTGCATTAAGCTGCAATGCCGGTGCCGCCGCGAAAGACACCAATGACGCCTCCGCCGGAGACACCAATGGCGCTGCCAGCGCGTTGCGCGACTTGCTGCCCCTGAAGCTGGGAATCGGGGGCGGCCCCTGTTGGCCGCCCGCAATCCACGCATGCATCCCAAAAACAAAGGTAGGCATAATGGCGGTGATTGTCACTCCCAGTTGATCTCGCACTTGCTCTTCGACGATCTCCGGAATCCACGCCACTTGTTCCTTGAGCTGTTGAACCTTGCGCTCCTGGCTTTCCGAGCTGGTCTTTCTCTCCTTTCGCCCTGCGGTATAGTACTCCAACCATTTCATGGACAAGCCTTTGCTGGCCACACGACCAGCTGACGACGGCTTACCGAGCTTATCCTTGTTTTTCATTACGTTCAACGCCCTATTTAAAGGGGTGTAGAAAGGGGAGCTCTGAGACGACCACCCGCTACTGCTTTCAGTGTCCTGCAGAAGCAACGTGAACCATTTAGAAAATTGGCTTCATTAATTAGAATGCAACCATATGGAGCTAATTACGCGGGGGTGTATTCCTTACCAGAACACGCTCAAGCGCCTTGGTCTTCAGATCCGTGGTAAGCTCCTTGGTTACTGGGTCCACCTTGTACTGGGCCCTAACATAGTTCCTGGTATACTCATCACGGTATTTCTCGAAGAGGGGCGGTAGGCCTTGCTCGGCACGCTCCGCGTCCTCCTTGTCCCATATAGGTTCCGCCACTCTGTAACCGCCGGGACCGAGTTTGTGGACCCCTAAGTTCAAGTCCCGCATCTCTTTCCCCCACTGACTTGATTCCACGGTTGCGTCGCTCTCGCACTTGATCTTGAACTCCAGGTAGTCATCTTCGCTGATCGAAGGATGTTTCTCCTTGATCTTCTCATAACTATCACCTTTTTCAATCATTCTCTTCACTGCGGCTCTCCAAGTAGCCAGGGTCGTGCTCATCTTAGTGAGGGTGGCACTGTTCACTTTATTCCCTGCGAGGCTTGTCTTTGCGAAGTCATCGGGGAACTTGTATCGTTCATGCATCTTTGTGAAGAGGAGGTTGCGCAAATTCCCTCGGTCATGATGCCTTAGGTTCTCAGTGTTGATCGAGACGGTGCTTCGGAGAATGCACCCGAGCTGTCCCGCATACCCCTTGACTATTTCTTTGGGCGCCATTGGATGCCCCTCGGAGGACACTTCAGTAAATTCCTCCTTGACGGTGTCGAGCACGTTCGGGAGCCAGTCCTTCCGTTGCCTCTTCGGTTGGCTGCCATCTGTGCGTGCGCTGCCATCATCAGTGGTGGCATCCTCGGCGGCACCATCCGTGGTGTCATCCCAGACGCCACTAGGGGTTGTGTAGTCAGGATCAGTGTCTTCCGCGGCATCCTCATAGTGGTGAGGTTCTTCCTCCATCTCTTGGGACAGCTCCCAGAATGGCTAGCCCGAACCACCGGGATCATCGTTGTGGGCCATGTTTCGCTCTAAATAGGAAAAAAATTTGGTCAAAAAGTTGGTTATTGTCAAGGAACAAGATCTCTAAGTTGACCAAATAACCTAATTCTCAAGGAATGTCGCCAAAAAGTTGGCTTCGGTGTGCGGTACAAAACTAAATTTTGGAAATCTATAGAATGAACAAGCTAAGGGCTGCAAATGCCCTCAAGGCTTCAAGGGTGACGACATAATAGCTCAGTGTTATTTAAGGGTCGGTTTGTGAGGAATTATCATGGTCTCATCATTTAGGGTTTGTCGACACCAAGGCATCCTAAAAGCTAAGCTTTTATCATTTAGGGTTTGTCGACGCTGAGGCACCCTAAATGCTAAGTTAAGTTTTCATCATTTATGGTTTATCGATGCCGAGGCACCCTAAAAGCTAAGGTTTTATCGATGCCGAGGCCATCCAAATAGAATATGTGGTATGGGCTTTTTAGTAGGTCATCCTACCAGATTAGGGTTTATCAATGACGAGCAACCGACATTAGTAATAACTATGAGTTGATATCACACTTGTATATGTATAACACAAGAGGTAGTTGATCCTACTTAATTAAGTACTAAGATACCCCGGCCCATGCATTAGTCGCAAGTACCCCATATGTCCTATTTTTAGCAAATTCATGCTAAAATTCATGGAAAATTTTAGCATGACCTTTGCTGAAAATAGGACATATGGAGTACCCGAATTTGCCGGAACGAAAGTTAATCGACATTCCGGCAAACTCAAGGGCCTCTCGGGGTACCAGCAAAATCATTATCCCAGGTGGACAAGGCAATGTGCTACTTGCTTAAATCTCTGGTGAATGCTATTTACAAGACAAACAACAGGTGGCAAAGCCCAGTGTTAAAAAAAAGGCCTCCATCACAACATGGAAAATACATTGGCCTGTGAAGGGGTGAAACAATATATGCATCTCCAGGCAGTATCATTCAACATTTTGGACAAACCACTACAAGCAATACTGGATCAGATAGAAGAAGAATGTGAGAAAATGCAAACAAATACTAACAGATTGAGGTGTTTAACTTGTGGTGCTCTCTGTGCTATACAGACATGTATTCTTGACAAACTAGTACAAGCAATGGTGGATCAGATACAGAAGCAATATGAAATAATATAAATAAATGCACCCAATAAAAAAAGTACCCATCAATGAGCCTTGTCAAAATGGATTGTTTGACGCATAAAACCCAACTCGGTGCATAAACAACCAGTGTCCCTTGCCATCATAGAAAAAAGATAGAACCATACAAAGAATTGAACAGTTTATCATAACAGCGGAACACTAATGGTCTGGTATGGGAAGCATGCAAGCTATAAAGTTACAATAGTATAACTGTGAAAAGAGCAGAGTCCAGCCAAACATATCACACAAATTCCACTGAAATATAACCTAAGCCACACAAAACAAGTAACGAAACCTCCACCAAGAACGGAGCCATACTATAGCAGCAAGACTGTAGTAAGAAAGAACCAACTCCCAAGTCCCAAAATTACTCATGGTACAAAGGCACATGCAAATCCTTATGCAAGAAGTGTAGATTACAAAAGCTAGACACTCATCACTATAGTAGTCTACAGCAACTGCAGAATCACCAACACTGAAAGTCAAATCTATGGGTACCATGAAAAGAAGTTAACATGGACAGCAAGGAGCTGACACAAAACGAACATAGCCTAATTTAGCTAAGAAACCCCTCAGGTTGTAGTAGCAGATACTGCTGTAAAATTCGAATTACACTATCAATTGCAGCAGGAAGATATGGGCATCGTAATTATCTCCATAAGAGCTTCAAACACAGGCAACATTTTACTAATTCTCAATCTCCATAAGAGTTGCAGTATGAACTACGTACTAGTTTGACACACATGTACAGATAGTTTTCCTGCTGCCTCTTGATATGTTGTGAGTCGGTTCTTCCAAGCAAAATATCCCGAAGCAATTCTATTCCAGGCACACGACAAAGCAAAGAATGAAATTAAACATTCTTTCTAGTGAAATTATTAATAAACACCCCCAAATCCTGAAAACCCCTTTCTAGGAAACCTTAGCAGCATTGGAAGCATTTTTCGTTTTCACTTGCAATACGTATTCTTCATACATATATGTTGTGAAACAAACTTATCCCAGGCAGATTTTAGCATCCATCACACAACAACATTCTGATGAAATTAAGCATTTTTTCAGCGGAATCTTGAGCACCCCCAACAAAAAACTCTAAAATCGGACCCTTCATCCTCGAAATGTACAGAGGAAACTGAATCCATCGACCGACGAGAGCAGAAGAGAGAGAGAGAGAGAGAGAGAGAGAGAGAGAGAGAGAGAGAGAGAGGGATGGATTGTTACCAGATTATCTTTGTCGTCGGAGGCGAAGAGGAGGAACTTGTTGGTGCCACCGTCGCCGTGGTCATGCTTCCAGTAGGGGAGCTCATCGCGGAGGCACATGAAGGCCCGGCGGTGGATTAGGAGCAACAGGCCGGCCGGACTTGAAGGAGAGGCGGCGGAATCCGAGGTGGAAGAAGGGCTCGGTGGCGGGTTC